>NC_092263.1:13811247-13828747 GCF_036320965.1 Panulirus ornatus | reverse complement strand
ACACGACGGTACAACCCTTGAAGGACCTATGTTCTTAGCGCTACCTCGCTAACGCGGGAAATGGCAAATATGTTTTGCGGGGTGCCGACGGGAATGGATGAAGGCAGCGAGTATGAATAGATACATGTGTATATATATGTATATGTCTGTGTATGTATATGTATAGGTTTGTATATGTGCGTGTGAGGGCGTTTATGTATATACATGTGTATGTGAGTGGGTTGGGCCATTTCTTTCGTCTGTTTCCTTGCGCTACCTCGCTAACGCGGGAGACGGCGATTAAGTATGATATATATATATATATATATATATATATATATATATATATATATATATATATAGGGAGTAGGTCAATCCATTCTCCCTCGAGGATATGAATCATCATTTCGAACTGTAGTATTAGTAGTTTCCCTCCGGAATCTGGTAGCGTCCGTGGTGGCAACCACTTATCATCCCCCTCCACAGCGAAATCACCGTGACGTAAGGTCGTCATTTCGCTCTGTCACGCGAGCATTACGGCAACAATGGTCTCAGCAGTTGCCATCGTCCCAATTATGCAACCATATTTTTTTTTTATATATCTTGGCCGTTTCTGCTTTCCAGGTCCGACCTGGTTGGTGGTACATTAGCGTCCGCCGTTGCGTTTGTGGGCGGCAGTGTTGCCGATCATGGTTATTATTTTGCCGGGCGATAGTGTTACTTTTATTTCTCCCCCCCCCCCTTTCTCTCTCTCTCTCTCTCTCTCTCTCTCTCTCTCTCTCTCTCTCTCTCTCTCTCTCTCTCTCTCTCTCTCGTCCAAAATTTTTACAGCATGTGAGGTGGTCTGGTTGAGGAGCTGCCGATAGGCTTGAGCTGGGCCTAAACTTCAGTTTTCTCCCCTTCCATTTTCTGTGATAGAAGGCAACCCCAGGCCCGTCCCCCCTATAGCACAGGAGAATAAGTGCTGACGGAACTTAAAAAAAAGGAAAAGAAAATTTTTTTTTGTGTTTTTTCTAAATTGAAAGAACAATTTACGTCTCTTTTGATGTCATTGCACAGTAATTGTGTTCAGTAGTTTTAAGGTATTCCAGTGATTGTTATATACATCGTCATATACATGATGTATATCATCATGTACATTGTATTGTGTATATATTCATTAAGTGAAATATATACGAAGCTTTTAAGAAGATGACAAAGTCAAGCCTGGGTATATGAAACACGAGAAGTCCCCCAGCGTTTTTGTGTAATACCACCACTTCAGTATACTTCAGTACACTTCAGTAAACTTAAGTAAACTTCAATACACTTCAACACACTTCAGTGCACTTCAATAAACTTTAGTACACTTCAGTGCACCTCAGCACATTTCATTACAGTTCAGCACATACTTACATATCATAATGTAACATACGTACATAACCTACATGTAACATACGTACATAACATACATGTAACAGAAGATACATAACCTACATGTAACATACATAACATACATGTAACATAGAATACCTAACATACATGTAACATACGTACATAATAGACATGTAACATAGAATATTTAACATACATGCAATATATGTACACAACAAACAGATGAACCACACATCATTCAACTCAAAATTTATGTTCTATGTCAAACAAGAAACAAAAAAACAATAATGCTTGGGTAAAACATGCCTCCTCCTCACACCATTTCAAAAAAACTTTGGTAGAAAGTGAATCATTTTTTGTCTCTCTCTCTCTCTCTCTCGAGGACGTTTGAATTATGGTCCTACGGGAGAAAAATATATATAAAGTGTAGAGTGGTCGTTTACTGCCCACACACGGACGGTCATACACGACAATCACCTTTCAATGATCGTAGCCAAGAGGGAAAACATACTTATATTCCATGAATCATTAAGTTTTTTTGGGAAGATCTTGCGAGACGTGTTGCCCAAGACTGAACTCAAGAAAGAAATACAAGAATTGGGTCTGTAATGACCCCTATTGAGTGGTCAACCAAGAACTCACTCTCTCTATCATCATTGTCATCATCATCATCATCATCATCGTAGACCCGACCAATGGCGAAGCAGCTTGTTGACCTCGATAGATTGGTGGTTTGGGATGTGTCCTCGATCAACCAAGTTGTTTGGGGGGTGTGTCAGGCAGGTAGGGTTCAGACCAGCCGGTGTGATGGTGGAGACACGAGGCGTCGTGGTGGTGGTGGTCGTGTTGGTCGTCCACACCACACACACACATGCACACGACAGCTGCTGTAGCCTTGGTCCAGGGGAGTCCAGACTGGACGACCTTCGACTGTCGTTTTCGGGGGTGGTTGGACGACCTTCGACAGTCGTTTGGAGGGGGACGACCTTCGACAGTCGTTTGGAGGGGGACGACCTCCGACAGTCGTTTCCAGGGGGCGTCTGGACGACCTCTGACAGTCATTTGGAGGGGGGACGACCTCCGATAGTCGTTTTCAGGGGGACGACCTCCGACATTCGTTTTCAGGGGGACGACCTCCGACAGTCGTTTTAGGGGGCGTCTGGACGACCTCCGACAGTCGTTTTCAGGGGGACGACCTCCTACAGTCGTTCCCAGGAAGCGTCTGGACGACTTTCCGACAGCACCAGCCGCCACCGCCTGTCGTTGAACAGCTTCCCGGGGTCGTCTTGGCGCAACAGAAAATGGCCCGTGTGGTACGAGTTATGGCACCCGGGGTCCCACGCGTTTCAGGTCACACTGAAGAAGACACGAGAGTCACGGTGAAATGGTCTGAAACGTGTGGTTTTTGGGGGGCGTCGTCTCGCGCAATTTGAAGATGTGTTTCGAAAGCTCCGGGGTCGAGATAATGCCACAGGGAAGAACAACGGTGTTGTTTTCTAAGGCTTGAAGACCTGTGTTGAGATACCCTATTTTGACCTCTCGTGTTCTATGATTGAAGGGTTCGTGCACCTTTGACCCCCCATTTTCGTTTCGCGTATTGATTTGCGTTTTCTTCATCATTTTTTCTGGTTCTTCTTAAGGGGGAACGTTTCTAGTGTTCCATTTTCCCTCTGTTATTGTGAACTGCGTACACTGATGCACGGGTCATATGTGGATTTGTGATGACATATGACTCATATATGGAGGCATAGTGTGATATATATATATATATATATATATATATATATATATATATATATATATATATATATATATATATATATATATATATATATTATGATGTCATATATACAATGAGTGTTATATATATATATATATATATATATATATATATATATATATATATATATATATATATACACACACACACACACAATTCTGTATTAGAATGTCAAGTACGATGGCAGGTGTGTGTGTGTGTGTGTGTGTGTGTGTGTATATTTTGCCGTGCGCCGCGTGCGGTGATTCGTTGAATATAACAACCATGATTTTAGCATATTGTGGTGATATGTTGATTAGAACGATAGATGTATGATTTTGGCATACTGTAGTTGTATGTTAAATACAGTGATAATCGTGTCAAGTCATAAGAATAGTGTTAGTGTCATATATCACATATTTCACTGTGTCATATATCACGTTTTTACTTCTATAATCTCCCTGGTATGCTGGGGAGGGTGACAGTATATCAGAATTATACCCAATCCTCGTATGACGGGTAGACAAGGTGTATAATGTATAATATGACGGGATTAGCGTATAATACAATGATGTGTATGTGTGTGTGTGTGTGTGGCGTGGTTCATACGAGTCGTGATGTGATGATCCTATATATATATATATACCCAGGTTTGATGAAGTGTTGTGAGTAACGAGCGTTTTTTTAGTGGTGATATACAGCGAGTATATTGCCACCTTTCCTGCCATCGCAAATGGTGGGTGTATACGAAAGTAGCGACCAGCATGGCACGCCATCAATATTGTAGACTTGGTATTTCCCGCCATCGTAATTCGTAGTGTATGATGCGCAGTTGCTGTGCGCTGATGTATTGTATTGTGCGCTGTTGTATTATATGTTCTTGTATTATGTGTTGTTGTTGTCTGTTTGTGTGTTGTCTTAATGGAAATGTTTTTTTTGTGACACATCTGTTGAAAGGTCTGTTTTAAATTGGTCTGTCTATATATATATATATATATATATATATATATATATATATATATATATATATATATATATATATATCAATTGAGGTTATTGGAGGAATTAGTTTGTCGAAATCAGTGTTTTTTAAATCAGTAAATAGGGAAAAATAGGTTTATTCTAAATTGCTTATCATTTCTTATGATTTGGTCGGGTTGGTCAATACACACGTGCTATTCTGTGGCCTTGCATTTTACCCCTTTTCCTCTGTGTGTTATTAGGCCAAGGTTGAAAACCAGCCCCATCAAACCCCACCGCCAAACCCCTCCCCCACATAGATTAACCCAGTTTCCCCAACCCTTGCCCCTCCGTCTCTCTCTCTCTCTCTCTCTCTCTCTCTCTCTCTCTCTCTCTCTCTCTCTCTCTCTCTCTCTCTCTGTGCCGCAGGTGCGTGCGTGTGTGTGTTCGTGTGTTGCGGCAAGGTAAGGCCAAGACGGGTGGAGACGGGTGTGGGGTGGGGGCTGGGGTTGTGGTGGGGGTTGTGGTGGGGGTTTGCGTGGGGGGGAGGGGAGGTCATATGGCATATCATTGCACTGTGGCCCGAATTCGGGGCTCGGCGTGGCCCGGCGTGGCCCGGCGTGGCGTGGCCCGGGCTACTGGCGTGATCCCACGAAGCGCCACACGGGGCGACCCGTCGCACAGTTTCTGCGTTGCCCCGGACGGACGGTACAGTTTAACCCTTCATTCACGACGGTACGACCACCCCCCCCCCCCCCCCTCAGCAGCACATAGGGACGACTTCTTGATCGAGTACGACTGGTCGATCGTCTGGTACGATGGCGTGGGGGTCTGTCACGTGACGACGACCCCCCCCCCCATCCTAACCAAGGGTCGTTAAGTCGAGCACAACAAGGGAGACGGACAGTCGTATTGTGTTCAGGATTCGCGCCTTCGTGCTCACAGGGTCGTACTGTCGTGCTCACAGGGGCGTACCGTCGTGCTCACAGGGGCGTACCGTCGTGCTCACAGGGTCGTACCGTCGTGCCCAGTGGGTCTAACGACGTGCTCAGTGGGTCGTAATGACTTGCTCACAGGGTACGACGGTACGACCCTTTGAGCACGTCGTTACGACCCTTTGAGCTCGACGGTACGACCCTGTGAGCACGACGGCACAGGGTCGTGCTCACTGGGTCGTGCCGTCGTGCACGATAGCGGGATTATGAACACCCACTCCGCCTCTCCTCCAAAGCCCTGCAAGATGAAGATAATCTAAGATAACTTTGTTTTTTGGGGGGAGGGGAGGTTTATATTTCACAGCCTCGTACCTCGTACAAGATGTAGGTGGGTTAGGGAGGGGCGTGGGTGAGGTTAGGGTGGGCGTGGCTACATAGGCGTGGGTAGGAGGCCTTGAGGCGTGGTTTGGTAGTATTACTCCGACGTCGTGTTTTTTTTTTACATAGCATGTCCGCGCGTCGCTTACGTCCTCTGTTCACCGGAACGACTACCTCATCGGTCGTTTCATTTCTCTCCGTCGTGGTCGTGGTGACCCACCTCACCGCTGTTTCTGACGATCGTCTTTTTTTTTTTAATTGCGCTACCTCGCAAACGCGGGAGACAGCAACAAAGCAAAAAAAAAAAAAAAAAATATATATATATATATATATATATATATATATATATATATATATATATATATATATAAATGGAACTTGACCGCCCACACGCGTTCACATTTACATAATAAGTGGGAGTGTGCCTTTGTGTGGACCAGGAGGCCTATTGTTACGGCCAGGGGGGGGTTTTTGACTGCCGCGTAATGAGAGAAAAAAAAGAAATATTTCCTGTGAAGCTCTATACTAGAAAGTCTTTGTTTTTATATATATATATATATCTTCGTTTTGGAAGTGAGATTAGGAAATGGCGTTTTGGTCGCGGGGGGAAAAATAATATAATCAGTTTAAGAGCTTTCTTGGTCATTTTTGTCGTCACTTTACAGGTAATTCTGTAGATGTTTATTCTTTTATTGTTGTTTATGCTAAGGTATTCCTAGGAGATATCATTGCATAGTACTGTCGTCTGGGCTAAAATTTTCCAGGGCCTTCAAGATGGTCATATGGTCATTCGATGTTGCGATGCGACAAAACCCCATTGTATACCAGATTGATTGAGTCTACCCTCCCAGATTGTCTGGCTAGTTTTCGTTTTCTTTATCACTTTATTTACGTGTTATCTCGGGTTTCGCGTAATACCTTGGAGAACGCAGTGGATGAATGGGGGTCTACATTACCCTGCTACTGGAAGTAGTGAAACACCCGATTGAGTATATATATATATATATATATATATATATATATATATATATATATATATATATATGTTACACACACACTTGTCTATATTTTTTAATCATTCAAATGTATATTCATGATATGCAAAGAGGCCAAGAAAAAAAAAAAGAAAAAGAGAAAAAATACATTGTGCTTGCAAACAAAAGCCAAAAATAGCTGAAGAAAACGTGAGCTGGAGAGGACAGTAGTGCAACTAGGGGGAGGGTGGGGGGCGGCCTCTCTCTCTCTCTCTCTCTCTCTCTCTCTCTCTCTCTCTCTCTCTCTCTCTCTCTCTCTCTCTGGGGTTAATAATGGCTCAGTGATGACAGGTATTAACCTGTGCCCAAGATTGACCGGGTTAGCTGATTATCCTGTGGCCCAGATAGACCTCGACCGACCCCCCTTCCCCCCTTTCCCCCCACCCTTCCCTACCCCCTCCTCAAAACCTCCCGAAACCCCCACCCACCCCCCTCTAGGAACAGCCGGTCATTACGACGGTGACCCCAGACTGCAGTAACGACCTGGGGGAGGGGGGTAGAGGGGTGTCTGGTTCCCCTCTTGTCTGTCCCCCTTCCCCCTCCACCTCTGTCCAACCTAGAATTCGTCCACGAGAACCGAGGGGAAGGACACACAACCACGCCCTTGGTTCTAGTATCATACGTTGTTGTGGCAACTCCTCTAGGGGAGGTGTGTGTGTATGTGTGTGTGTGAGTGTGTGTGTGTGTGTAGGGGGTGGGTTGTTATGGGGTTGTATGAGGTACTCAGGGAAATTCTGGGGCCATGTGGGTGATTGGGTGGGTGGGTAGATGGGGTCTGTGGGGGTGGGTGTTGAATGGGGGGATCCGGGGGGGTAATGAGACACTTGAGGTGTGGGGTGGTTTATTGCAAAGGGGGGGCGGAGGGGGGGAGGGAGGATTTTCAACTCTCTTCTCCTGTGGGGTAAATGCTCAAAGTTTTTCAATGTAGAGAACTTTATATTGCTAGTATTGCCTTGGGGGATATATATATATATATATATATATATATATATATATATATATATATATATATATATATATATATATATATATATTTTTTTTTTATTTTTATTTTTTTTTTTTCATACTATTCGCTATTTCCCGCGATAGCGAGGTAGCGTTAATAACAGAGGACTGGGCCTTTGAGGGAATATCCTCACCTGGCCCTCTTCTCTGTTCCTTCTTTTGGAAAATTAAAAAAAAAAAAAAAAATATATATATATATATATATATATATATATATATATATATATATATATATCCCTGGGGATAGGGGAGAAAGAATACTTCCCACGTATTCCCTGCGTGTCGTAGAAGGCGACTAAAAGGGGAGGGAGCGGGGGGCTGGAAATCCTCCCCTCTCAGTTTTTTTTTAATTTTCCAAAAGAAGGAACAGAGAAGGGGGCCAGGTGAGGATATTCCCTCAAAGGCCCAGTCCTCTGTTCTTAACGCTACCTTACTAACGCGGGAAATGGCGAATAGTATGAAATAAAGATATATGTGTGTGTGTGTGTGTGTGTGTGTGTGCTTTAGGAGGTCTGTCAATGGCGTTTTGCCATTAACCATTAAGAAACTGGCCGTGAGACAAGTCTTGAACAAGTATTGAAGAGGCTTTAGGCAGTTAATGTCTTATTGAGACTTTCTCCCAATGCCTCTTTCTCCTTCACCATCCACCACCACCATCCCCATCACCATCCCCACCATCACCAACACCACCACCATCACCATCCCCATCACCACCACCATCCCCATCACCATCACCACCATCACCATCACCAACACCATCACCATCCCCATCACCACCACCATCCCCATCACCATCACCAACACCATCACCACCATCACCACATTCTCTCTCTCTCTCTCTCTCTCTCTCTCTCTCTCTCTCTCTCTCTCTCTCTCTCCCTCTCTCTCTCTCACACAACAGATGCCAGTGACCATTTCCCCGCCCACCATCGCTTGATGACACACCTCGCAATGCACATCTTTAATTCCCCCTCGTTTCCCGTTTTCCACGTCGCTGCCGTGACAGAAAACGACCGTGAAGAAGTCCTTTCCCCCTTCCCCCCCCCCCCTCCCCCGTGTGACATCCCTTCATACGCCATTGACTTCAGCGGGACAGTGACATCGACCCAACACGTCCCATTGATGGAAAAACCAGGAAGGGTATATATATATATATATATATATATATATATATATATATATATATATATATATATATATTCATACTATTCGCCATTTCCCGCATTAGCGAGGTAGCGTTAAGAACACAGGACTGGGCCTTTGAGGGAATATCCTCACCTGGCCCCCTTCTCTGTTCCTTCTACGTTGTCTTCCCACCAACCATTCCCATCCCCATTCCCCATCACCATCTTCATTATCGTCGTCCCCCCTCTCCCTCCCCTCTCCCTCCCCTCTCCCCCCAATTGACGTCAGCAGTGGTGGTTGCGACGTCAGAAGGGGGGGAGGGGGATGAACGATGACTCCCCTCCTCCCCCCCCTTCATTGATTTCCTTGTCTCGTGTGTGTGTGTGTGTGTGTGTGTGTGTGTGTGTGTGTGTCTGTCTGTCTGTCTGTCTGTCTCTGTCTCTCTGTCTCTCATCCCCCTTCCCTCTACTCCCCCTTCCCCCTTCCCCCTTCCCCCCCACATCAACCATGGTTCAAGCAATGGTCTCATGTCGGTGGCTGACGTCAGTAGCGAGGCTGGATGGGTCCGTTGTTTTGTGGTGGGTTAGTGGCTTGTGGTGGGTTAGTGGCTTTTCAGTTGGTACGCCGGGGTCCCTCCCTTAAGTGGCAGGGGTTAGTGGCATGTGGTGTTCCTGGGTCCTACTTAAGTGGCAGGGGTTAGTTGCATGTGGTGCGTCCGGGTCCTCCCCTTAAGTGGCAGGGGTTAGTGGCATGTGGTACGCCGGGGTCCCTCCCTTAAGTGGCAGGGGTTAGTGGCATGTGGTGCGTCCGGGTCCACCCTTAAGTGTTAGGGGTTAGTGGCATGTGGTGCGCCCGGGTCCATCTTAAGTGGCAGGGGTTAGTGGCATGTGGTGCGCCCGGGTCCTCCTTCTTAAGTGGCAGGGGTTAGTGGCATGTGGTGCGCCCGGGTCCTCCTTAAGTGGCAGGGGTTAGTGGCATGTGGTGCGCCCGGGTCCTCCTTAAGTGACAGGGGTTAGTGGCATGTGGTGCGCCCGGGTCCTCCTTAAGTGGCAGGGGTTAGTGGCATGTGGTGCGCCCGGGTCCTCCTTAAGTGGCAGGGGTTAGTGGCATGTGGTGCGCCCGGGTCCTACCCTTAGGTGGCAGGGGTTAGTGGCATGTGGTGCGCCCGGGTCCTTCCCTTAAGTGGCAGGGGTTAGTGGCATGTGGTGCGTCCGGGTTCCCCTTAAGTGGTCAGGGGTATTATGTTGTATGCATGTGGGTAGTGGCATGTGGTTAGTGGCATGTGGTGCGCCCAGGGGGTCATGTGCTGGAAGGCTGGGGAGGGGGGAAGATGGGGGGTTGGGTCACGAAAGGCGTATGTAGCAGGATGCGGACAAGAATAGACTGTTGGGTCATGTGTGGGGTGACCATGGGCTTAAGGTCACGGGGAGGGAGGGAGGGAATATATGAGGTCAGGGGGTCATATTAGGTCACGGGGAGGGTGGAAATATGAGGTCAGGGGGTCATATTAGGTCACGGGGAGGGGGGAAATATGAGGTCGGGGTCATATTAGGTCACGGGGAGGGTGGAAATATGAGGTCAGGGGGGTCATATTAGGTCACAGGGAGGGGGGGGAAATATGAGGTCAGGGGGTCATAGCTGCCGATCAAATCACGAGACGAGAAGCGAGGTCATAGGTGTCGCTCAGGTCACGGAAGGGGGGGGGGGAAGAGAGGGGATGGGAGGAGGGGAGGGGAGGGAGGAAATCGAAGGTCAGAGGAGCAATTTGCGTCACGTGATGGAAGCAGAGGTCACACCAGCACCTCAGGTCACGGGGGCCGCATGGCCAAGGTCAGAGAGAGTCGTTTAGTGGAAGCATCAAGGTCAAACAGGGTGAAGATGATGAAGAAGACGAAGTAAGATGAATAAGGAAGAAGAAGAAATAGAAGAAAGAAGAAGAGAGAAGAAGAAGAAGAAGAAGAAAAAGACGAAGAAGAAGACGAAGAAAGAAGAAGAAGAGAGAAATAAGACGAAAGAAGAAAAAATAGATAGATAGATAGATAGATAGATAGAGAGAGAGAGAGAGGTGTGGGGGTGGAGGAGGAAGACCATAATAAAAGAGGAGGCGAGACACTGAGAGAGTCTTGGCTTCCTTCCTTCCCTCCCGCCTCACTCCTCCAGGATCAGTGTGGGATATAGGCCAGGAGGAGCCATAACAGGGGCCCTAACTCCTGCACCCTTGGGGGCCCTTGAGGGACCAGAGAGAGAGAGAGAGAGAGAGAGAGAGAGAGAGAGAGAGAGAGAAGGGGTTCCTTTGTCTGTCTGTTTCTCTGTCTGTTTGTCTGTCTCTTTCAACACCAAACTGCCGTACGTAACCCTGGTCTCTGAACAGACAGACAAGGTTAGATTGTGGGGTGGGGGGGGGGGGGTCAGGTCACAGCCTTGTTTTGACCCGAATGGGAAGGGGGGGATCTTACGGTTGACCTAAGGGTGGAGGGGGAGGGGGGTCAAGTCAGGTCAAAGCAGGTCAGGGTGTTGGTAAAGAGGGGTTAGATAACTGGAGGTCAGGTCAGGTCAGGTCAGGTCAGGTGGTGTTTGGACAGAAAAATAGAAGGATAGGTCATTAAGGGGGTTGAGTCAGGTGAGGTTTGGATAACAGAGGGATTAGATTATTGAGGAGTGGGGGGTTTCGGGGGTGGAGGAGGAGGGTCAGGGGTCAGGTCAGGTCAGGTCGGGGGTCGAATCAGGTCAGGTAGACGTCAGGGTACATATCCGTCAGGCAGGAAGACGGGCGTCGGGCGTAACGAGAGCTGATGATAAAGTCGAAAAGTTTCCTTCGATTTGGAAGGACGAAGAAAAAAAAAAAGGGAATTCGATTTGGGGGAAAAAAAGGGGAAAAATGTCTCATGATTTCGATTTGAAGAAGAATCGGCCGTGGATGACGAGTGGATGATGACCCGGGACGTGGATGATGAGAGTGGATGATGACCAGGGACGTGGATGACGAAGTGGATGACCAGGGTCGTGGATGACGAGTGGATGATGACCAGGGACGTGGAGGTGGATGACCAGGGACGTGGATGATGAGGGTGGATCACCAGGGACGTGGATGAGAGTGGATGATGAACAGGGACGTGGATGACGAGGTGTTTGACCAGGGACGTGGATGACGAGTGGATGATGACCAGGGACGTGGATGACGAGGTGGATGACCAGGGACGTGGATGACGAGGTGGATGACCAGGGACGTGGATGACGAGGGTGGATGACCAGGGACGTGGATGACGAGGTGGATCACCAGGGGCTTGGATGACCAGGGACGTGGATGACGAGGTGGATGACCAGGGACGTGGATGACGAGGTGGATGACCAGGGACGTGGATGATGAGGGTGGATCACCAGGGACGTGGATGACAAGGTGGATGACCAGGACGTGGATGACGAAGTGGATTTCTTGCGGTGGATGACCAGGTGGATGTCTCGCGGTGGATGAGGCGGGCGGTGGCTGGCCGGCGGAGGAAATGGTCGTAATAATTGTTTATGTGACCTTCGACCCCCCACGACATGAGGTCGGGTCATGAAACGTTAAGGCTCCCAGCTGCGCCAGCTGGATGAGACAGGCGGTCACCCCGATGTCTGTCTGTTTCTGTCTTATCTGTCTGTCTGTCTGTCTCTCAGGCGCGTGTTACTCCTGTGGGGTTGGGGGGGGGGAGAAGAAGGGGGAGGTACGTGGGGGGAGGAGAAGGGGAGGTATGTGGGGGGGAGGAGGAGAAGGGGGAGGTATGTGGGGGGAGGAGGAGAAGGGGGAGTTATGTGGGGGGTGGGAGAAGGGGAGGTATGTGGGGGGAGGAGGAGAAGGGGGAGGTATGTGGGGGGAGGAGGAGAAGGGGAGGTATGTGGGGGGGAGGAGGAGAAGGGGGAGGTATGTGGGGGGTGGGAGAAGGGGGAGGTATGTGGGGGGGAGGAGGAGAAGGGGGAGGTATGTGGGGGGGAGGAGGAGAAGGGGGAGGTATGTGTGGCGGGGGGAGGATCACATATGGATCAACCTTGGCTTGGCTGGCTGATCACAGGGTATATTGCTGTGAAAGGGGGGGCCTCTCTCTCTCTCTCTCTCTCTGTAGACCATTTTCCCTTCTGCTCTACCAAACATGCAATTGTTTGGTAAACAATCGCATGTTTACACAAATGGCGTCCTAGCTTCGTCTCTTCGATGTATATCAACTGACTGTTATATATCTCTCTCTTGCGTCTCCCCTGATGATGATGTGATTATTACACGAAAGTGCACTTGGGAACTTATCGTGTTTCATTTTCCCAGTGGACTCGAAGGAATATATATATATATATATATATATATATATATATATATATATATATATATATATATATATATATATATATATATGTGTGTGTGTGTGTGTGTGTGTGTGTGTGTGTGTGTGTGTGTTAAGCAACATCTTCACAGCCGTCACGGACGAGGGCGTGTCGCAGGATCACGGACGTCCTTGGTCCTTGGGTGGGAGAGGAAGAGACGAGGTTGCCATCTTGTGAGATATATGGAGGTTATAACCAACGTTATAATGAAATCCTTGCGAACGTACATCTTAAACCCCTCTCTCTCTCTCTCTCTCTCTCTCTCTCTCTCTCTCTCTCTCTCTCTCTCTCTCTCTCTCCCAGGGAGAGTGTGGGAGATAAAGTCCCTTTCCCCCCCTCTCTCTCCCAGGGAGAGTGTGGGATATAAGGTCCCTTCCTCTCTCTCTCTCTCTCTCTCTCTCTCTCTCTCTCTCTCTCTCTCTCTCTCTCTCTCTCTCTCCAAGGGAGAGTGTAAATGATGGTCATCATATTGCCCCCTTTTGTGAGTGCTGAGGGGTGGGGGGGAGGGGGAGGGAGGGGGGGCGACGCACCGCCTGAGCAGTGTGTGTGTGGGGGGGAGGAGGAGGGGGAGGGGGTCGTCCTAAGCGTTTGTCGTCTCTTGGTTTTAATGTCGAGGTCGTGCGCCAGGGTCGTCCCTAGGGGGGAGAGAGAGAGAGAGGGGTCGTACTGTAGGGGAAGGGGAGGGGAGGTCGTCGTTCTCTAGGGGCAGGGGAAGGGGTCGCTCTCTAGTGGGGGCAGGGGAGGGGTCGTACTCTGGGGGCAAGGGAAGGGGTCGTTCTCGAAATCATTTTTTTCATATAAATTCGAAGAAAATATTTTGACAGTGTGAGTTGAGACACGTCTAATTACAACCCCTTTACTTTAGGGAAAAATTATATCCGGGTTACATAAAGGCGGGAGTTTAAATTCCTATTTTCTTCCTCCTCTGTCCATTTTCTTATGAATGCTTTTCTGATGATTTCTCGAAAATCGTAGAAAATGGGAAGGGGGTAAGTCTTAGCCAGGCAAGGGGGGGTGAGGAAGGGGCGGGGGGGGGAAGGGGGGGGGTCATTCAGTATAATATATGCTCGGGGGAAGAAAGTGCTTTGTGGGCAGATGGCATTACGTTTGACGTTTTCTTTCTGAATCATTCGCCGTTTTCTTTTCCCTTTTTTTTTTTGTAGCATTTATTTGTATTAATACCAGTATGGTCCATGAGCACTATAATCCTCCCCCTTGTCTAATTGGACTAGCAAATCAGGTGTTGGAGAATTAATCTAATCTAATGTGATTAGTAAAAAAAAAAAAATAGGATTAGCAGAGGGATCATTTTGGGCCCCAATCATCTAAACTATGCCACTTACCCAGAGACTTATCGTAGTGCACTTTAGAAGGGATTTAAACTGTAGTGTGACCAACCCACTCACTTAACTATTACTTAATGGAATTACTTTAGTAACCTACCTACTCACTTACAAGTTACTTTATGGAATTACTTTAGTGAGCTACCCGGTCACTTACACACCTACTTTACCTCATCACTTAGCGAGTTACTTAACAAAGTCACTTAACAGTCATTCACTTTGTATATCAAAGATTGAAGGATATATGATACACCATTCATTCATTCATCGATTGTTCATTCACGAACCTTTATGCACAAATACACACACACACACACACACACACACACACACACACACACACTTCCCCCTCCCCTCCCCTCCCCCTCCCCCCCCTCCCCCTCTCCCCCTCCAAAAAAATATTTTTGAAGGCCAGGGGAAGTAATGAGAAAGTTAGATTACTCAAACTCCATTTTTTTTTTCTTTCTTTCTTTTATGGAAAGCAGACGCTAATTTTCCCAGCTGATGAGTCTCTCTCTCTCTCTCTCTCTCTCTCTCTCTCTCTCTCTCTCTCTCTCTCTCTCTCTCTCTCTCTCTCTCTCCTAACATCCCCACCCCACCCCTCCCCCCCACTTCCCTTTTTCTTTTGAAAAAGAGAAAACTCGGGATTCTTAACCCCCCCCCCCCCGTTTTCTTTATCAAGTCCATTAACGAGAGGACGTATATATTCGCCGAGTGTGTGTGTGTGTGTGTGTGTGTGTGTGTGTTCAGAATGCATCGCATACCATGAACACATTTTCTTTTTTTTTTTGCATTCTTCTAAGTCTTGACAACCTCATTTCCATTTTCTTTTGTACATAAAGAAGGGTTGTAAATGAAGCCGAGTAAATATAGAAAAGGGGGGGGAGGGGGGGACTGTAAATGAAGTTGGACTCGTGCTGTAAACCACTCCAGTTCAAGATGGCCAACTTCACTACAGGGGGATATAGAGAATGTAAATATCACCTAATCACATTTTACTCGTGTGTTACCTCGGTCTGGTGTCTTCCTTTGAACATTGCTCGCCACTGCCGCTTGGTGTGGTACTTTCCAACACCGTGTCCTCCTTCGAATCTCCTTAGCGTTGTCCCTTGAGGTCAAAAGGGCCATGGGAGTGGGGGAGGGGAGGGGGGGAGGGAGGGGGAGAGGGATAAGCAGTGTATAAAACACGGGTCACTGCCACGGAGAAGATGGGATGGGCGTCGTAGGATTCGGGTGTAGAAAACGGGTTAAACCATCGCTTTGATAGAAAACGGGTTAAACATCGCTTTGACAGAAAACGGGTGGCGGGGTCACATTGCGTTTAAAGCGGTGATTCTTCGCTTAAAAAAAAGAAAAGAAAATGTCTGGCTCACAGTCTGTGGTGTTTTGAAACTACAAAAATTGCCTGACCTCCATAGGTTTAGAACATAGAAAACGGCGGTACCCTGGGAGGTCCAGGCTATAGAAAACGTGGGAACTTGCAGCGAAAACGGAGGGTAATTAGAAAAAAGAGAAAAACGTGGGAGGGTAGTAGCTTTGATGATAGAAAACGTAGCGAGATATTCCAGACTGTGAGGTAAAGATTGGGCCTCAGGGGCGCGGGTGGGGGGGGGGGGGGTAATTAAGTTAATCACTTAAGAGATGATTGGGTGTTAGACAATTAGTCTTTGTGTCCATACCTCTCTGTTTTTTTCTTCCCCCAGGTTAGACTTGTCATATGGTAGATTTCTACACATTCTCTTTGGAGTTAAAGTTTAAAAAAAAAAGAAAGAGGATGTATGTTATGTCTGAGGGTTTGGGTTTCCTTTTTATATCAATGACGAACATTTTTTTTTTTTCTAATTGCTTCTCTTCTTTGCGACGCGCGACGGCCCGACCCCCCCACACTCATCTCGCCCTTGATCGTATGGATGATGTCGCGTCGCCGGACACATCAGAGATGCCAGATGTACACACACACACACACACACACACACACACACACGTCGTCTTTATCATCTCCTTATCAGCGTTCTGAGCAAGTCCCAGAGTGGGCCAGGTCTCTCTTCCCGTGTTATCGGTGCTGATAAGCCCGGCTGGACACAGACAACAGTTGTGAGTTAAGAGCCGTGTGAGGTGGGAGGGCGCCCCCATAGCTGGCCTCCGTTCCTCCTTTTCCACGAGAGAGAGAAAGACCAAAAAAAAAACTGTTTGAGGAATGTGCCCTTGACGTCCTGGGTGTTGGTTCGGGTTGTGAGGGAGTGTGCGTGCGTGCGCGCGCGCGTTTGTGTCTTGATTCATGTAACCGTCTCATCCCCGTCAGGTGTGGAGGAGATCCTCATCCTCCTCCTCCTCCTCCTCTTCCTCCTCCTCTTCTTCTTCCTCCTCCTCATAACGTGCGAGTGTGAGGAACTCATGAGGCGGTGGCGGTGGTGTGGTGGTGGTGGTGTGGTGGTGTGAGCGTACAAGACCCACGTAGTTAACCCTGTGTGGTGGTGGTGTGGTGGTGGTGTGGTGGTGGTGGTGTGGTGGTGGTGTGGCGGTGGTGTGGTGGTGGTGTGGCGGTGGTGTGGTGGTGGTGTGGTGGTGGTGTGGTGGTGGTAGAGGAAGGAGTAGTGGCGGACGTGTGTGCTGGGGTGACGGAGGGACTTGCACACACCCTCTTTCTCTCACCCTCTCTCTCTCTCACTCTCTCTCTCACTCACTCACTCTCCGACCTGTGCGATACTCACTCTCCGACCTGTGCGATGGCTACGTACGTCAACAGGAGGCCTTTGTCGTGCGAGGTCCAGCTAAGCGTCATCCAGGAGGAGGAGATAGAAAGCTTGAGGAAGAGGAGGGAGTGGGTCGGTACGGGCAAGCTTGGGCGTCTGAGACGAAGCAAGAGCGCCAGCGACGGTGACCTTTGTGGCCTCGACGACCTCCTGGGCGTCGGCCCGATGGCGTCGTCGTCGGATAGCGACGTCTCTGGCAGCGTCGACGACCCTGGGCGTCGGAACTACGATCATCTGGAGGACGAGTGGAAACCCTTGGGTCCAGAAGGAGTCGAAGTGACACGTTACAATTCTCCTACTCGAGGGTTCAAGCAGTATCCCTTCGACTGCTATAATACCGGCGCGTTCGAGGGCCAGGTGGGCGCCGCCTTCGAGGAGGACCGGCAGGTCGGCCTCGTCCTAGGCGCCCACGAGGACGACGAAAAGGCCTATGTCGGAGCCAGGCAGAAGGTCCTCCTTCAAACAAGGAGCTTAGATCAAATCAAACCCAAAGGGAACAAAT
>NC_092263.1:13788747-13806247 GCF_036320965.1 Panulirus ornatus | reverse complement strand
CCTATCCCGGAGGAGAACGTAGCTAGAAAACGTGGTAAGTTACTCCCCTTGTTTACTGTTACATTCTAATGTGATTTACGTATGTGAAAGCTAAATAGAGATTGAATAGTACAAAGAAAATATATTTAGTAAGTTACCGCTTCAGTGGTTAACATTTTCTGCGACTGTCGCGTGGAGAAAACGTGAATAGAAAATGTACAGCCAGTAGAGTACTTAAAGGTCAACTTCAATAACTTAGGTTCAGTTTAAGTATATCTAGTCTACATCAAACAGATCTTGGAGTCTACATGTAAACCCTTGTCTTTATAATATCCTTACCTGGACAAACTTCTGGGTTGCGTATTTTCAATCCCAAAGTTTATAGAAAATGGGATGCGAGAGTATTGAGATTTTCACGTGGGGGAGGGTGTGTGTGTGTGTGTGTGTGTGTGTGTGTGTGTGTGTGTGTGTGTGTGGGTCTTTTTGTGTATGTGTGAGCGTGTGTGTGTGTGTGTGTGTGTGTGTGTGTGTGTGTGTGTGTGTGTGTGTGTGTGTGTATACTAATCACTGTCTGTATTCACGGTCATTGTATGTATACATACTTATACCTTAACCTCCATACATAGGTGGGGGTATACATATCGTATGTGTTATGATAACCCCCCTCCCCCTCCTCCCCCTCCTCCTCCCCCCTAAGTCGTTTGGATATTTTTACCCCCTCCCCCTCTCCCCTCCTCCCCTTCTTCCCCATTTGATCGATTTTGTTCTATATAAAAAAAAGTGGGGCTTCTTCCCCCATCACCCCCCCACCCACCCCGCGCCCCTTTCCCCCCTCCCCCACAGCAGTTTGTCGTGGTTTCGAACCCCCTACCCCCCCTTCCCCTCCCTCCCCTCCTCCCCTCCCCTCCGTATGATGCATTTGGCTTCCAGGAATAGCCTGCTTGTGTGTCATGTGTCATAAGGTCGTGAGGGGCGAGGTTGTGAGATGAGGGGGGGGGGGGTCGAGGAGGGGTCACACACGGTGGTTCATAGTAACCACGTAAAGGTAGTACGTTGTCTTGAACTGCTGGGTTGTGGGGGGGGGGGCAAGGGTGGGTGCTTGACCTCTTCCAACGGGTTTGATCCCCCCCCCGCCCCCCCCAGAGACACCTCAAAAACCACCCCCCCAACAAGCCCCCCTTAGATAGATTCTGACACTGTCACAGAAGGGATTTTGGTTAGCTCACATGTCTTCGTCTGTATTGATTGACGTTGTATAATGCTCTTACTGACCTCCTGCATATTGACCTGGTCATAGACCATCAGGTCTTGTGTTATCTGTCCTTCCCATATTGTACCCCAATATATCATGACCTCCCAGTACACTGTACTACTTCAAGTACACCATTGTACTCCTTGCATGGGGGGGGGGGGGATCTAAAGACCCAGGGGGGGGGGGATTTCCCTGATGCGAACACATAGAGGCAAGAAGGAAGGTTGAAGGGGGGGTTGGGGGGCCGGGGGGGTTCTGGGCTAAATATTACACCAACAGACCCCCACGTATTTTTAGACGGGAGGTCAACTGGGGTTGGGGAAAGAGGGAAGGGGGGGTTATAGTGAGGGAGAGAGGGTGGGAGGAGGAGGAGGTGGATGGGTCAGTGAAGCGAGGAGAGGGGAGAGGGGTGGGTGAGGGGAAATGTGGTTGGGGTGGGGTCGTCTCTGATCCAGTCTAACCCCCCCCCCCTTCCCCCTTTCCTCCTCCCCTCCTTTTTCCATCGAGGTCATCACAGGTCGTGGGGGGGGGGAGGGGGGGAGGCCCACGGAAGTATAGCCTAGATATTCTATTTATTCATTTATTCATTTATCTGTTTATGTATTTATTTATTGTTTTATTTATTTATTTTTTATTTGCAAGACAACAAAACTCCATCGGATTGTTTGGTGACGTAAATAGGTCGTTGTTCGTTGTGGGGTTGTGGGGGGGGGTGGGGGTGTGGTGAAGGGTTTGAGTGGGTGGGTGGGTTGTGGTGTGGGTGGGTTGTGAGGTGAGGGTGTAGGTGAGGTGGGTGTGTGTGGGTTGTGAGGTGAGGGTGTAGGTGAGGTGGGTGTGGGTGTGTGTGTGGTGAAGGTGTAGGTGAGGTGGGTGTGGGGGTGTGGTGAAGGGTTGTGGGGTGGGGGGTGAGTGGGTGGGTTGTGGTGTGGGTGGGTTGTGAGGTGAGGGTGTAGGTGAGGTGGGTGTGGGTGGGTTGTGGGGTGAGGGTGTAGGTGAGGTGGGTGTGGGTGGGTTGTGAGGTGAGGGTGTAGGTGAGGTGGGTGTGGGTGGGTTGTGAGGTGAGGGTGTAGGTGAGGTGGGTGTGTGTGGGTTGTGAGGTGAGGGTGTAGGTGAGGTGGGTGTGGGTGGGTTGTGGGGTGAGGGTGTAGGTGAGGTGGGTGTGGGTGTGTGTGTGGTGAAGGGTTGTGGGGATGGTGAGGTGGGGGGTGAGTGGGTTGTGGGGTGAGGGTGTAGGTGAGGTGGGTGGGGATGGTGGGGTTGGTTGTGGGGTGAGGGTGTAGGTAAAGGGGGTGAGGGGTGAGGTGGGGGTGTATGATAATCATCCCACACAGAGGCCATTAAGAAGTGATTACCGTAGCCCCATTTGGTTACTGAAAGGTGATTCTGCGCAGTGTGACGGTCTGTGACGTGACGTGACGCTTGCGTTGTGACGTAAAGGAGGAGGAGGACTTGCCCCCGAGCTCTGGTTTACCCCCATCCCCCAACCCCCCCTCCCCCTCGTTACCAGGTGTGGTTTGAAATGGTTCCCACCTACGTACACCCTTAACAGCCTCTAGTTAACTACCCCATTAACTAGGGGGGATGGGGAGGGGGGGGTATCTATGGGGAATGGGCGGGTCTCGGAGGTCTACTTACTCTCCCCCTCCCCCCCCTCCTCAATACGTCACCATTAACGAGAGGCTAATGGGTAAGGGGGGGAGGGGGAGGGGGAGGGAGGGGGGAAAGATGGGGGAGATAAGGGGGAGGAGGGGAGAGAGGAGGGGTGTGTGTGGGGGGGGGGGGTTGCGTCCACCACCACGTCCAATCGTCTTTTAATTACCGCTTGTTTTGTTTTGCAATTGGCGCCAAGCCCTTGTCTATCAGGGACTGGAAGCGTAACCATCCCCCCATTGGTGGGTTCTACGTCCGCCCTCGACGCTCATTGGTCGACGGTAATTCCCGGCCAGATTATGATTGGCTGGCTGGTCAAATCGCCTCTCCCGGCTAGTTAAGAGACTGAATTGGTTTGTTTGAGTGTCTGGGTTCATTGGGTCTCGGAGGGTAACTGCTGGTTTGGATGGAACTGATTTATAATTAAGAGAATATTGAGGTTTGAGTCAGTCTATTGTCATTACGTATATCCGATTGGCTGTTTACGTACCCTGTGATATATATATATATATATATATATATATATATATATATATATATATATATATATATATATATATATATATATTGGAAAGGATCACAATTTTGCGCGTGATCAAGATATTCCTATGAGTCCACGGGGAAAATGAAACACGAAAAGTTCCCAAGTGCACTTTCGTGTCATAATCACATCATCAGGGGAGACACAAGAGAGAAATATAACAGTCACTTGATATACATCGAAGAGACGAAGCTAGGACGCCATTTGGTAAACATGTGATTGTCCATGTATGTTTTGGACAGTCACATGTTTACCAAATGGCGTCGTAGCTTCGTCTCTTCGATGTATATCAACTGACTGTTATATTTCTCTCTTGTGTCTCCCCTGATGATGATGTGATTATAACACGAAAGTGCACTTGGGAACTTATCGTGTTTCATTTTCCACCGATGGATAGAAAACACACGTTTTCTTTGTTAAATAAAAAAAAAAAAGAAAACAGAGAATGGATCTTTTAAACTTGATTGTATTTTTCCCCTTAAATAATTACCATATTCCCATTCTGACCCCTCTAACCATCTCTGGCTGTTAGATATACGAGGGCGAAATTACCACAAATTTAACCACAAATTTAACCACAAATGACAGATTCGTTCTACCCCGGGGGCCCCGCCCCCTCCTGCCCCTTTGCCACAGACCGCGACCCCGGGGGGCCCCCAACAAAGAGTGATGAGTGAGCGCGGGGCGTCGAGGGATAGGCAAATTACCCTCACTCTCCCCTCTCCCTGGGGAGCTTAGATTAGGTTAATGTCCCCATAATAGACAAGGCTACAGCCTAAAGGGGCCCCGGATTCGCCAGGGGCCCCAGTGTGTGGAGGGGGGGCCCCGGATTTATGAGGGCCCCAGTGTGGAGGGGGCCCTCCCGGATTTAAGAGGGCCCCAGTGTGAAGGGGGGCCTAGATTCGCCAGGACCTAACGCGAAGGGGGCCCCCTGGATTAGCTAGGGCCTCAGTGTGAAAGGGGGGGCCCTCCCGGATTTACGAGGGCCCCAGTGTGAAGGCATTCGGGTAATCTCAGATGGCCAGGGAGGAGGTAGGGAGTGAGGGAGTTAGGGAGGTAATCTCAGATGGCCAGGGAGGGAGGTAGGGAGTGAGGGAGTTAGGGAGGTAATCTCAGATGGCCAGGGAGGAGGTAGGGAGTGAGGAAGGGTGTAGGGAGGAGGCTGGGAGAGTGATGCAATGTCATATTCTCCCTCAAGGGAGAGTAATGAGATTACCAGCGAGTGTTCATGGTTTTGAGGAGATAAACACCTCCCTCTCCCCCCCCCTCGCTCTCGCTCCCTTTCCCCCCCATTCCACCACCATCACCAACCACTCCCCCTCCCTCTCCTCCCCCTTTCCCTCCCCCCCTTCCCCCGCAGCATGGCTGGAGGGGGGAAAGGGGGAGGGTGGATTATAATGGTCAGTTCATAACTGCCTGATTGAATTAGGCCAGGCAGTGAGGGGGGGGGGGTTAAATGGTTGTGTGTGTGTGTGTGTGTGTGTGTGTGATGGGGAGGGGGTGGGAACAGCCCAGCTGTGGCCTCGTTTCCCCCAGCAGCGTCTTCAGGTCGTGGCAATCCCTTAATGTCCCAGGGAGATCACACAACCACACCCTCGCCCTCTCCCTCCTCAGCTCAACACCCCCACGCCCCCACGCACACACGCCTAAAACCACCACGCCCACCTTCCCTTCCTTCCTTCCTTCGAACGTCCATTAGGCGGTGACGCAGGGGGGGGGGGTAGGGAGGAGTGGGGGAGAGGCTCTCTTTTCGATAATGAGGTCCTCTCCCTCTCACCCCCTTCTCCCACGACGCCCCCTCTCCCTCTCACCCCCTTCTCCCACGACGCCCCCTCTCCCTCTCACCCCCTTCTCCCACGACGCCCCCTCTCCCTCTCACCCCCTTCTCCCACGACGCCCCCTCTCCCTCGCCCCTTCTCCGTTCCTCTCGCTCGCCCCCCTCCCTCTCCCTTCCTCTCCCTCGCCCCCTCTCCCTAACCCCTTCTCCCTATCCCCCCCCTCTCCCTCGACCCTTCTCCCTCGCCCCCTCTCCCTTGCCCCCCCCCCTCTCTCTCTCTCTCTCTCTCTCTCTCTCTCTCTCTCTCTCTCTCTCTCTCTCTCTCTCTCTCTCTCTCTCTCTCCCTCGCCCGCCCGCCCCCGCGCGCCCTTACAGACAGATGATGGATTGAGCAGGAGGGGTGGTGTCTTCTGGAGTACCCCCCCCCCTCCTCCCCCCTCCCTCCCTCCCTCCCCCAAGATGAAAGGAGGGAGAAGGGTAGGAGGGAGGGGGGGGTGAAGTGGTGAGGGGGGGGAGAGAGGGGGTGGAGGGGGGATTCGAACCCCGGGGCTGGCTGGCTGGAGGGAAAGTCTGGAGTGTTGTGTCACTGTTAATTAATCTGGGATATTCGTATGTCGCGCTGTCCCGTCGCTGGGATATTCGTATGTCGCGATATCCCCTCGCTGGGATATTCGTATGTCGTGCTATCCCCTCGCTGGGATATTCGTATGTCGTGCTATCCCCTCGCTGGGATATTCGTATGTCGTGCTATCCCGTCGCTGGGATATTCGTATGTCGCGATATCCCCTCGCTGGGATATTCGTACGTCGCGATATCCCCTCGCTGGGATATTCGTACGTCGCGATATCCCCTCGCTGGGATATTCGTATGTCGCGATATCCCCTCGCTGGGATATTCGTATGTCGTGCTATCCCCTCGCTGGGATATTCGTATGTCGCGCTATCCCGTCGCTGGGATATTCGTATGTCGCGCTATCCCGTCGCTGGGATATTCGTATGTCGTGCTATCCCCTCGCTGGGATATTCGTATGTCGTGCTATCCCCTCGCTGGGATATTCGTATGTCGCGCTATCCCCTCGCTGGGATATTCGTATGTCACGCTATCCAGTCGCTGGGATATTCGTATGTCGCGCTATCCCCTCGCTGGGATATTCGTATGTCGTGCTATCCCGTCGCTGGGATATTTGTGGTTTTGCCTAGCTATACCCACCCTATATAGACCTTCGAACCCACGTCCCTTGGGATGTGTGATCGCTGCCTCGTCCATACGCCACCATTCATGACGCAGTTGTCACTGTGTAAAACACAAGTTACAAAATCTACAACAACAATAACTACAACAACAACAACAACAACAACAACAATAATGTCCTAAAATGTATTTAAATGGAGGAAATCACAACTGCCATTGAGAATAGACTTGGGCACCAGAGTTTTTTTGAACATCATATGAACATTTTCTGATCAATTTTTTTCTAGGCAATTTTTTCTAAGCATTTTTTCTGGGCGTTTTTTCTGGACATTTTTTCTGGACATTTTTTCTGGGCATTTTTCTCTGGGCATCTTTTTCTGGACATTTTTCTAGGCATTTTTCTCTGGGCATTTTTTCTGGGCTTTTTTTTTGGGGGGGGCATTTTTTCTGGGCGTTTTTTTCTGGGCATTTTTTTTCTGGGCGTTTTTTCCTGGGCATTTTTTCCTGGGCGTTTTTTCTAGGCACTTTTTTAAGTGTCTTTTTTTTTAGATTACTCTACGACCAGATTGTCGTCTGGCGAAGGTTGACTTTGAACACCTCTTGTGTCGTCATCCTCAATTACGTGCTCGTCAAACCGCTGCACACCAGCACTTGAGGGAGTGGGTTGGTCAGAACACACACACACACACACACACACACACACACACACACACACACACGACGGTACGACCCTTGAGCACGACGGTACGACACCTTGAGCACGGCGAATAGGCCGTCATACCCATGGATTGACCCGTTGTGCTCAAGGGTCGTATACCGTCGTGCTCAAGGGTCGTATATATACCGTCGTGCTCAAGGGTCGTATATATACCGTCGTGCTGAAGGGTCGTATATATACCGTCGTGCTCAAGGGTCGTATATATACCGTCGTGCTCAAGGGTCGTATATATACCGTCGTGCTCAAGGGTCGTATATATACCGTCGTGCTCAAGGGTCGTACCGTCGTGGTCACGGGTCGTCCCGTCGTGCTCAAGGGTCGTACCGTCGTGCTCAAGGGTCGTATACCGTCGTGCTCAAGGTGTCGTCCCGTCGTGCTCAAGGGTCGTACCGTGTCGTGCTCAAGGTGTCGTGGCTAAGCCGAACATCCAAAATATTTGTTTGCATTCCCGTTTTCTGTGGTAGCGCCGACTGGCCGTGGGGCGGAGGGAAAACGGACGCCCCACTTTTGTGGAAAGTGACCAACTCATTACCCACAATACATTCCCCACACACTCCACCCATCCACCCCCACCTACCCCCACTCCATCTTCCACTTTCCCTGCGGCGTGTGTGGATGACGTGGAGAATTCTGACAAAGAGGCGGGTGTGCATAGCAAGGTGGAGCGAGCGGGGTGGATGATGAAGAAATGTGGAGCGCGAGAGAGAGAGAGAGAGAGAGAGAGAGAGAGAGAGAGAGAGAGAGAGAGAGAGAGAGAGAGAGAGACGAGGGGTAGGGTGGATGGGGGGTGTGTTAGAGTGCGGGGTAGTGGGGGGGGGGGATGGATGGGGTGGTGGTTGGGGGGGTGTTAATGGGGGGGGGTGGGGTAGGGGGGGGGTGTTAGACCTGGCGTTGTCACGCTCGTCAAACATCAGTCATCCAGTGGCAGTGTTACCACACCGGCGTGGAGACCTTGGCTACCTTAGTTTGTGTGTGTGTGTGTGTGTGTGTGTGTGTGTCTTGATAGAACCCCATCTTAAGAGAGGCAAGTGAGTGTGGCTTTGAGTGGGGGGGGTGGGGTGGGAGGGAAGGGGGGTTGGCTGATGTGAGAGTGTGTGGTTGGGAGAGAGAGAGAGAGACAGAGAGAGAGAGAGAGGAGAGAGAGAGAGAGAGAGAGAGAGACTATATGGCCCTGGGAAGTGAGGGAGCGAGTGTGTGTGTGTGTGTGTGTGTGTGTGTGTGTGTGTGTGTGTGTGTGTGTGTGTGTGTGTAGGGCTGTGTATTTGGCACACGTGTTAAGAACTCGCGGTAAATACAGGTGTCGTATGACTTCAGGTTTTCCTGCTGGCACGGTGTGTCTTACATATATATATCTCTCTCTCTCACACACTGTCACACTCTCTCACACTCTCTCTCTCTCTCTCTCACCCACTCTCTCACACACTCTCTCACACTTTCATACACTCTCACACACTCTCCCCCACACACACTCACTCTCTCACACACACACACACACACACTCTCTCACACACACTCTCTCACACTCTCACACACACTCTCTCACACTCTCACACACACTCTTTCACACAGTCTCACGCACACTCTGACACACTCTCTCAGACACACACTCTCACACACTCTCTCTCTCACACTCTCACACAATCTCACACTCTCACTCACTCTCACACACACACTCTCATGTGGTCTGGTCCCCAGGTTGTATTTGCCACAATCATAGCCCATAGCCCCAGTTGTGGGGTGTGTGTGTGTGTGTGTGTGTGTGTGTGTGTGTGTGTGTGTGTGTGTGTGTGTGTTGTACCGTCTTTTTACCAAGAGCCATTGTGGTGATGTGGGGGTGGGGGGGAGGTGGCTGGGGGAGGGGAAGGGGGGGGGGTGTCCGGTTTCTGGAAGACCCAGCTGTAGAAAACGGGGTGTGTGGTGGTGGTGGTGGTGTGGGGTCTCACTGTTCAGCGCCTGCGTACAGACCGTTCTCACGCGGTCTCTTCTGTGGTCTGGATTCGAAACCTCCGTAGAGAACGGGGTGCGTGTGTGTCCGTGTGTGTATATTAGTATTGAACAGACCCTCGTGCGTTGAACATAGACGAAGGGACTGGGTTCTACTGAACAGCAGTGCCAGAACTATGCATGGTGAACAGCGACGACATAAATGGCTTGTATGATGAACAGTGACATGATATAATTATGATGAACACCAGTGTCAGAACTGTGTACGGTGAACAATGACATAATATAACACGTATGATGAACACCAGTGTCATGACTGTGTACAGTGAACAGTGACAATATAACACGTATGATGAACACCAGTGTCATGACTGTGTACAGTGAACAGTGACATAATATAACACGTATGATGAACACCAGTGTCATGACTGTGTACAGTGAACAGTGACATAATATAACACATATGATGAACACCAGCGTCATGACTGTGTACGGTGAACAATGACATGATATAACATGTATGATGAACACCAGTGTCATGACTGTGTACGGTGAACAGTGACATGATATAACACGTATGATGAACACCAGTGTCATAACTGTGGATGATGAACAGCGATAGTGATCTGCATAGTGAACACCTGTGTTGTATATAATGCAAAGTAACCAACACTCCCTCCGTTCATTATGAACATTGGAGGCACTGCATTATGTATTGAACACGTCCATTATGAACATTGGGGGCACTGCATTGTGTATTGAACACGCCCATTATGAACATTGGAGGCACTGTATTGTATATTGAACACGCCCATTATGAACATTGGAGGCACTGCATTGTATATTGAACACGCCCATTATGAACATGGGAGGCACTGTATTGTATATTGAACTCGCCCATTATGAACATGGGAGGCACTGCATTGTGTATTGAATACGTCCATTATGAACATTGGAGGCACTGCATTGTGTATTGAACACGCCCATTATGAACATTGGAGGCACTGCATTGTGTATTGAACACGCCCATTATGAACATGGGAGGCACTGCATTGTATATTGAACACGCCCATTATGAACATGGGAGGCACTGTATTGTGTATTGAACACGCCCATCACCACGGACAGTTGGCGGACGTGAACGTAGCGAGAACCTTGATATGACATGCGTGTTGCCCACTTCTTTGTGACGAGTATTCAGTGCCGAGTTCAATATCGGAATATTCTAGCGGGGGCAATACACATATACATATGTATATATACACATATATATATATATACACCTATGTGTATATGATTCACTAGTGAATAGCCCGCCCATTTTGCTTAGTGGTTTATGGTGTATTATGTGAGTGTGTATGTGTGTACGCGTCACTGCAACCACCATAGCTTCATCGCAAGGAATAACCTAATTGGAGAAGAGTGAAGTAATTGGCTGGATCCTATTAAAGGTAGGTAACCCACGCGTCTATGTAGTGGGGGTCCCGATTCCCTATGTAGGATTTTTGGTCTTGTGTTGAGGGTATTAGAAATTGGGTTGGGGTGGTAATTGGACTGTGATAGAAATTGGGTGATGTAATAGGGGTTTAACTAGAAATTGGGTGGTTTCCTATGATTGTATTCTAAATTGGGTTAAGTAATAGGACTAGAAATTGGGTGATGTAATAGGGGTTTAACTAGAAATTGGGTGGTTTCATAGGATTGTATCTTAAATTGGGTTAAGTAATAGGACTAGAAATTGGGTGATGTAATAGGATTGTAATTCGAAATAGGGTTACGTAATAGGACTATAAATTGGTTAAGGTAATAGGATTATACTCGAAATTGGTTGAAGTAATAGGAAGATACTAGCAGCTAGCCTGTGTGGTAATAGGAATGCATTAGAAACTAGATGAAATAATAGGAATGGGCTAGTAATTGGATGATGTAATAGGAATGGACTAGTAATTGGATGAGGTAATAGGAATGGGCTAGTAATTGGATGAGGTAATAGGAATGGGCTAGTAATTGGATGATGTAATTGTCATAGTGTATTAGCACTATTGACTAAAACACTGGGGAACTTGTGGGTTAAAAGTCGTAGTAACAAACACATTTGCATATTGATCATTCCTTTATGTGTTCATGTATATCACACGACTGAACATTCTCTCTCTCTCTCTCTCTCTCTCTCTCTCTCTCTCTCTCTCTCTATCTATCTATCTATCTATCTATCTATCTATCTATCTATCTAACCCTTTCACTTAACTATACGAGCGCGTTGACACACACACACACACACACACACACGCAATAATAGCGTAGAGGCGTGGAGTTGGTGGGGGGGGGGGGTAAAACTGCTTGTTTTGATCGACCAACTGCATGGCCACAACGAGGTCAGAGGTAGTTAGGCCACAGGGTAGTTCCAGTGGCAGACGAGAGGTTGAAATAGAGTCGTCAGGTTTTAGGTAGGGATATGACAAGGAAAATTCCAATGTGTTTACGTTGTAAATGGGACACACACACACACACACACACACACACACACACACACACACACACACACACACATGTAAACCACCGTAGTCTGTGTATACCACGATACTTGTAATAGTTGTCGTATGTAATATTCTCCAAAGTTTTGGTGTATGACACATCATTTCGAAGGCCTTCTGTCCATTTTTTGTTTATGCACTGAAGATCGTGTCCGTGTATGTCATCTGTCAGTGAATAACTCGTGTATAACCAGAGGGTGTGTGTGTGATGAATAACTTGACCCCTGGGAAGGTAGAGGCATTGCCATGTCAGAGGTCGACCCATGATGAGGTCGCCCCACACAGGGTTCATTTTTTTTTCTACGAGGATTATGGGTTGTGGGTGACTACAACCCGGGTTATTCGTACGTCTGTCATGGCAACGCTTGTCAAGAGGACTTGTTGGAAAAGCTGTCAAGAAGAAGTTCATAGTGTTGTCAAAGAACTGGCAAGGGGTCAAGGACGTCGCAGAGCTGCCAAGGCGAACTGTCATGAGTCTAACAAGGCGATCGAGGACCAGACGAAATGACCCGTTGAAGACCTTTCCAGGAGAAAAAAGAAATATCAAAAAACCTGGAAAAGATGAGGGGGAGAAGGGGGGGTGGGGGGAGAGGGGTGTGGGGGTGAGGATCACACACCTCTCTCTCTCTCTCCTGTTGGTCTGTTGGCTGCAACGGCGGATCGGCCCACCATTTGTGCAGCGCCACGTCGCAGCCAAGTCCACCGTCGCGCGATGAGGGTGTGTCTGCGTTGGTGTCCGGGAGTTTTTCGTTCGTATCTTCGTCACAAGTGGGTCGTTAGGACTCATATTCGGCTGGGTGATGGTCGGTGATGAGACACATCTGCGTGACGAGTTTGGTGAAGGTTACGCTAGTACTTAACGAGTTATTTACTTTGTAATTAGTCGATGAATGGCCATGTGTCAATGCTCGTTCACCGTTACAGACGAGAATAGAACTTATCACCGCTGCTGATAACGAATATGATGAACATACATGATAAGGCGCGTGTGACATTTGGACTCGCCTACCACCTCAAGGTGTAGTTTATACAATCCTCTCACCACTCCATAACCCCGAATTAAGTATAGATGACCACACACACACACACACACACACACACACACACACATACACACAGATACATATACACACGCTCACACTCACATATCATTATGTAAGTGCCATACATACAGTGGCATTGTTTGTTAATGGAGAGAAACAAAAGGATATTATAATAAAGTTGGATACATTTTCCCTTGGGACGTCGTTAAGGGTGAGATGGTAACAATGGAAGAGAGCAAGACTGGACCTTACGTGAGGGTTGTCTCTCTCTCTCTCTCTCTCTCTCTCTCTCTCGCCACCAACACTAGACCCCCTCAACACTACTTCTTCCCCACCAACCAACCACCCAAACACCACTTCCCCCCACCAAACCACTGCCATTAAACCACACACACGGCCACTTACACTCCTAACTACCCCCACCCCCCCTCCTTTCCTCCTCCCACCCACCCACCTCCGCCACCCAACACCAGCCCCACCCAATCTCCCCCCCCCCACCACAACTCCCCCTCCCTCCCTCCCTCCCTCCACCACCACAGGAAGCTTCTGGAACCACCACCACCACAAGGACACGATGGTAACGACGGCCTTGTGGGCGAGACGCCCTCACACTGGAGAACTGTGTTAGCAACGGTTCTCTCTCTCTCTCTCTCTCTCTCTCTCTCTCTCTCTCTCTCTCTCTCTCTTGCAGTTTGCGGTGAGGCAGTACCTCTCTCTCTCTCTCTCTCTCTGTCTCTCTCTCTCTATGTCGTGGGATCGTTCTTGTGTGGCGGCTGCGACAGCGACGACACGCTGCTCGCCTCGTCGTGTGTCTGTCGTCCCGCCAGGAGGAGAAGAGGGAGGGGGAGGGGGGTCGTTTGTTGGGGGTGGGGGAGAGGGTTGGGGTAGTTTGTCGTGTCTCAAGGGGGTCGTTTGTTGGGGGATGGGGGAGGGGGTTGGGGTAGTTTGTCGTGTCGTCGAGAGGGGGGGGGGGGAAAGAGTCGTTTGTTGGGGGGTGGAGGTAGTTTGCCGTGTCGTTCTGGGGTTGTTTGTGTTGTATTTAGATGAGTCGTGTGGCGGGTTGTTAGGTGTGTTCGCTCGTTTTGTCGTGGGTCGTTAGCGTGGTCGTTGAGGGGTTAGTTCGTTCATGTGTCGTAGTTAGCGCGGGTGTGGTTTCGTGGTTTGTTCGTTCGTGTGTCGGTTTGCTGGAGACATTGAAAGCCATTTGTTTAGAAGTGACTTGTGAAACATGAGTGTTTATGTGTCTTGTGTTTCCTCAGTGATGTGTGAGTCTGTCTCTCTCTCTCTCTCCCTCTCTGGTTTGCGTTGCGTCTTGAGGAGGAGGAGGAGGTGGAGGAAGAAGAAGAGGAGGAGGAGGAAGAGGAGGAGGAGGAGGAGGAATGGGAGGAGGAGGAGGAGGAGGAGGAGGAGGAATGGGAGGAGGAGGAGGAGGAGGAGGAGGAGGAAGAAGAAGAAGAAGAAGAAGAAGGAGGAGGAGGAAGAAGAGGATGAGGAGGAATAGGAGGAGGAGGAGTGGAAGAAGAAGGAGGAGGAGGAAGAAGAAGAAGAAGAAGGAGGAGGAAGAAGAGGAGGAGGAGGAGGAGGAATAGGAGGAGGAGGAAGAAGAAGAGGAGGGGGAAGAAGAAGAAGAAGAAGAAGAAGGAGGAGGAGGAAGAAGAGGAGGAGGAGGAGGAATAGAAGGAGGAGGAAGAAGAGGAGGAGGAGGAGGAAGAAGAAGAAGGAGAAGGAGGAGGAAGAAGAGGAGACAGGAGACTCCAAGTCCTTTAAATGGGTAACGTTAGGACACCATACCACACACACACACACACACACACACACACACACACACATGACAATCCTTTGGTTCCTATTACCTCCCACAGCCCCTGGACACTACGGGTGACCTCCTAACAACCCCGTTCGGTAGTTGGTGCAGACCACCGAAGCTAACGACGTCGTTCGGTTGGTGAAGACGGGCCTTACCCTACCACCTCCCTCCCTCCTTCTCAAATGGGTCATCTAAAGAATATCTGATGATTCTGTCGTTGGGTTTAGGTAGTTCGGCCGTTTAGGTGGGAGGGGGACTTTAACGACCCTGGTTGAGGGTACTTCGATGAGACACCAAACAACCAACACCTAACCACCCAACCACCTGTCGCTTGTAGAGATAACCTACGTCTGTTCATCTCAAGCTTCAAGTCTTGTGTCTTAAAAGGAAACTTTTGATGATGTACGTCAATATATATAAATGTGTATGAGAGCTTTGGACACGTGTGACACGTATTTCAAAAGAAAATAATTGATAATCAATTATGATGATAATGATAATGACAGTTATAAATGGTCTATTGAATTAAATGCTTTCAAGGGATGAATGATTGTGTACAGATGATACACTAAGTATAGACTTGGGGTATACAGTATATACATTAAGGGTAAAGGGTATTCATACAACCATGTATACTCTATTTTTAGCATTTCTGTACTAAAGGAGATGTTTCTAGTACCGATGATTACATTCTAATTACAACGATGATTACATTCTAATTACAACGATGATTACATTCTAATTACAACGATGATTACATTCTAATTACAACTATGATTACATTCTAATTACAACCTTTTTTTTTAATGTTGTTAACCCAAGTGTATGTACTTCCCCATTTGAATCGACGTAGGAGAATTGATTTAAGGTCCTTTAAGTTCATACGGAAACGAATTAGTAAGTTAATACGAGCAAATATATACATAATTATCTTAGTGTATGCAAATATATACATAATTATCTTAGTGTATGCAAATATATACATAATTATCTTAGTGTATGCAAATATATACATAATTATCTTGGTGTATGCAAATATATACATAATTATCTTAGTGTATGCAAATATATACATAATTATCTTAGTGTATGCAAATATAACCATTGTAGTCTTTCCACATTGTGTTCGTAAGTCAATAATGTCATATTGAATCAATGTAATTATAGGTTTACATATTTCCGGTAGGCTATTATGATAATGTAAATGATATCAGGGCGTAAGTGGAGCAGGTGTGTAAATTGACGTAGTGTGTAAATGAGATGGTGGTGGTTTCTCAGTAAATGAAATTGTAAATTGGAAATGATCATGATAGAAAGTGTTTATTGATGGTAATTGAGCATTTCATGTCTGCTCCAGATAAGTGTTACGTGTGTCTAATTGATGATGGAGGTTGTGAGGTGTTACCGGACTCTCATTCCTCCCTCCCTCCCTCCCTCCTCCTCACTCCTCCCTTCTCCCTCCTCTCCCTCCTCCCCATGGGGAGGTGAAAAGTCACCTTCGGGGAGGTTGTATCGCTGGGGACAACGTCAGACGCCCCCAAAATAAAGGAAGAAGTACATACACACACACACACACACACAACAGACACCACACACACACACACACACACACTTACACACACACACACACACACACACACACACACACACACACACACACACACACACACACGAACCTTGTCGTACATGATTTTGGTAAGGTCAGGGGAGTGTGGTGTGGTGTGTCCCCCCTTGACCTTACCTCCCCCAGATAAGGTCAAAGGGATGGCTGGCGGACACGCCTCGCCTCTCTCTCTCTCTCTCTCTCTCTCTCTCTCTCTCTCTCTCTCTCTCTCTCTCTGCTGGAAAAAGTGAGGTGGGTGATGGGTGGGTGAGGTGATGGGTGGGTGAGGGGAGGAAGGAAGGGGGAAGTAGTGCAATGCTGTAGCCGGGCCGGTCAACAACCCCTCCTCCTCCCCCTTCCCCTTCCCCCCCTCCCCCTCCCCCTTCCCCCTCCCCCCTTCACCTGTCAACATGCCAAGGGCCACATGTCACCTGGAGGAGTTTTGAGAATCCTCTGGGGCCCTCCCTTGGCGTTGGCTGGACATGCCCTTTTGACCGGGGTCTTTGGAGTGAGGAGTAGATGGGGGGGGGTGAGGGGAGAGGAGGGGAGTGAGTGAGGGGGTGGGAGGTGAAGGTGGGAGGGGGAGATGAGGAGGGGAGAGGGGGTGGAGGGAGGGGATGTCGTCTTCATCATCCCTTTCGCATGAGACTTGAGTTTGAAATATGTCGTGGGTCGTAGGGTGGAGGGGAGGGGGGGGCGACCTGGAGACTCCCCCCCCCTTCACCCCCTCACCCCCTCACCTCCTCTTGACCCCCATCTCCTGACAGCACTTCACTACTGGAAATGACAAGGTCTGATTTTCACATGTAGGAATGGAGGTACAAGATGCCCATATTACACCTATGTCCTTTACATGTTTTTTTTTTTTCTCTCGTATTTAAAGATGTATCAAGTGAAGCTTTCAGCCATATATATATATATATATATATATATATATATATATATATATATATATATATATATATTTATATATATATATTGGAAAGGATCACAAATTTGCGCGTGATCAAGATATTCCTATGAGTCCACGGGGAAAATCAAACACGAAAAGTTCCCAAGTGCACTTTCGTGTAATAATCACATCATCAGGGGAGACATGGGAATATATATATATATATATATATTTGCTGAAGCGCTTTCTTGTATTTCAACAGGAAGGCGCTTAAAGCAGTTGATACATAAACACACGAGGTTTAAGATGGCGACGGATGCTTCGACTGCAAAGAAAACGGGTTGTGTGTGTGTGTGTGTGTGTGTGTGTGTGTGTGTGTGTGTGTGTGTGTGTGTGTGTGTGTGACGTATTCGTCGATATTGATTCTCGTCACCTCAGAGGGGGGGGGGGTGTCGAGTGGCGCAGGGTGGGGGGGGGTGTCGAGTGGCGCAGGGGGGGTGGGGGGTGTCGATGAAGGGGTGGATGGACGCCCACAGGTCGATCGGCAGCAGGTCGACGCTGGTTAGTGT
>NC_092263.1:13783747-13786247 GCF_036320965.1 Panulirus ornatus | reverse complement strand
CGTGGGAGGTAGAGGCCATATTTGTGTGTGCTCCCCGTTTGTGTCCACTACCCCAGACGCTGATGGATATTACTGGCGAGGAAGAGGAGGAGGAGGAAGAGGAAGAGGAGGAGGAGGAAGAAGAAGAGGGAGAGGAAGAAGAGGAAGAGGAGGATGAAAAGGAAGAGAAAGAGGAGGATGAGAGGGAAGAGAAAGAGGAGGATGAGAAAGAAGAGAAAGAGGAGGATGAGAGGGAAGAGAAAGAGGAGGATGAAAAGGAAGAGAAAGAGGAGGATGAGAAGGAAGAGAAAGAGGAGGATGAGAAGGAAGAGAAAGAGGAGGAGGAGAAAGAAGAGAAAGAGGAGGATGAGAAGGAAGAGAAAGAGGAGGATGAGAAGGAAGAGAAAGAGGAGGATGAGAAGGAAGAGAAAGAGGAGGAGGAGAAGGAAGAGAAAGAGGAGGAGGAGAAGGAAGAGAAAGAGGAGGATGAGAAGGAAGAGAAAGAGGAGGATGAGAGGGAAGAGAAAGAGGAGGATGAGAAAGAAGAGAAAGAGGAGGATGAGAAGAAGAGAAAGAGGAGGATGAGAGGGAAGAGAAAGAGGAGGATGAAAAGGAAGAGAAAGAGGAGGATGAGAAGGAAGAGAAAGAGGACGAGGAGAAAGAAGAGAAAGAGGAGGATGAGAAGGAAGAGAAAGAGGAGGATGAGAAGGAAGAGAAAGAGGAGGAAGAGAAAGAAGAGAAAGAGGAGGATGAGAAAGAGGAGGAATAGGAGGAAGAGGAGGAGGAAGAGGAAGAAGAAAAGGAGGAAGAAGAAGAGGAAGAAGAAGAGGAAGAGGAGGAGGAAGAAGAGGGAGACCCTCCCTCTCCATTATCAACATTTGGATGTGACTTTCCGTGGTCGTCATCGGGCCAGACCTAACCCTTCAGAACGTAGCTGGAATATGGTTAGGTGGAAGAAGGAAGGCAGGGAGAGAGAGAGAGAGAGAGAGAGAGAGAGAGAGAGAGAGAGAGAGAGAGAGAGAGAGAGAGAGAGAGACACACACACACACAGGAGTTCTTCTCGACCACGTAAGCGAAGCAGAAGAGGAAGAAGGAGGAGAAGGAGGAAGAGGAAGAAGAAGAGGAGGAGGAGGAGGATGAGGAGGAGGGGGAAGAAGAAGAAGACGAGGAGGTAGCATCGCAAAGAGAGAGAGAGAGAGAGGGGGGGTGAGGGGTGGACGGAGGGGGTAAACCAAACATAGAATGACGTAGAGTGGTACGTGTGGGGACGTAAATGATGACGGATGACTGGATGGTCGCTTCACGCGGTTATCCATCCCTGAATATCGCCCTTGATGGAGATAGATAGATAGATAGAGTAGATAGTAGAGCAGAAAGAGAGGAGGAGGGAAAGGGGGCGAGGGCTCCTTCTTCTCCACCTCCTCCTCCTCCTTCTCTCCTTCTCCTCCTTCTTCTCCTCCTTCTCCTCCTCCTCCTCCTCTTCCTCCTCCTCCTCCTCCTCCTCCTCCTCCTCCCTTACCCACCACAAACCTAAGGAGCTTAATTCAGCTTAGCAGTAAGCTGTGCGAACCCCTACCCCCTGACACCGGCTATCGAACCCGGGTCTCGTGGCTTTGCAAGGAGCGTCGCTGACCACCCAACCACGAGGGCTCGTTCATATGACTCCCGAGATAAGGTGTTGTTACCAGCGAGGAAGATAGATAGATAGATTAAAGTTGTTTAGATAGAGAAAGACGTAGACGTACCCCCCCCCCCCCCATATGTAGGCTGGTCTACACGTCTATGAGAGAGAGAGAGAGAGAGAGAGAGAGAGAGAGAGAGAGAGAGAGAGGCGTGCTTGTAGAAAACGGGATGTGGGTTATTAGAGATGAAGGTGACGTTGATTGGTTAGATAGATGGATAGATAGATAGATAGATAGTCGATTGAATTGATCTTGGCCAAAAGCTGAGAGTGTTATAGAAGGTCATAGACGTGGCATAGACGGTGGGGGCTGTTCAACAGATAGACAGTCTGTACGCAGATGTTGGTGTCTGTGATGGGGGCTGGGGGTCGTCTTCTGTGACGAATTGTGTCTGTGTGTCTGTCTGTGTACATGACTCTGTCTAGGTGTCTGTCTGTATGTCTCTGTCAGTCTGTCTGTGTGTACATGACTCTTTCTAGGTGTCTGTCCGTCTGTCTGTCTGTCTGTACATGACTCTGTCTAGGTGTCTGTCTGTTTGTCTGTCTGTGTGTACATGACTCTTTCTAGGTGTCTGTCTCTCTGTCTGTCTGTCTGTGTGTACATGACTCTGTCTAGGTGTCTGTCTCTCTGTCTGTCTGTCTGTGTGTACATGACTCTGTCTAGGTGTCTGTCTCTCTGTCTGTGTGTACATGACTCTGTCTAGGTGTCTGTCTCTCTGTCTGTGTGTCTCTCTGTACATGACTCTGTCTAAGTGTTCTGTCTGTCTGTCTGTCTGTGTGTGTGTACATGACTCTGTCTAGGTGTCTGTCTCTTTGTCTGTCTGTCTGTGTGTACATGAC
>NC_092263.1:13768747-13778747 GCF_036320965.1 Panulirus ornatus | reverse complement strand
AGTAACTAATTGGATCATTAACTGAGTGATTAGAATGACGTATGTTAGACTAGTGGGTTATTAGAGCGATGTAATGATGGTTGATGTGTTGATTATGCGTGTGATTAATATGACGGATTAATCATATATATATATATATATATATATATATATATATATATATATTGGTTGATGAATATAATCCTTGATTCGATTGTCGTGTTCAATCACTGGGGCTCGCTTAGCTGGCTGTGTTGATCAATCATATCTGAATTGGAAGGTTGAAATGGATTAATGCGTTTATCTGAAATAAATGGAATAAATGAAGGTACCACAAAATTTTAAATTTTGTGCCAAAAACGATCTTATATGAGTGAGTTTGGCGGTTGGGTGAGCAATGTAAGGGGTTTGTGGCACTGAGTAAATGAGCAATGATGATTAATACAGTAACACCAGACACAGAGGCGTGTATATGTTCTATAATGACATAGGAGTTGGTTAATGATCTACGCGAGGTGAGGGGCACATCTTTTAGAAAGTAGTTAGATGTGTATAACCTCTTTATCTGCCTCTCAATTAACCACAATACGCTGGCATCGGCTACGCCTTCGCACCGTACTCTTTTCCTGACCCATTGTGTACGCGGGCGTAGCCCAGGAGAGTCGAAAGCGTTATTATAACTGAGTTCAGGAGGCCATCCAGGTGTTCGTATGGGTACGAAGGAGGGCAGACGTTTCAGCTCGGGTTGCGCGCTAAGACGAAGGCGAGGTCGCTCTGTCGCGCGAGCATCAGGACGCATTTCCTCCCGTTCTCCGAGACTCTGTATCTTCAGTTCTGATGTGTGTAAGACAACATCGGAGGCAGTGGAGAGAAGAAAAATAAACGCCCTAAAAAAAAACGCCCCACAGTGTCGAGTGCTTGGATCTACAGTGCGTTTGGATGGGAGGCGTTTTTATTTATTTCTCGCCCTCCCTCCTCCTCCTTCTTCTTGTTCGCGAAGATACAGAGAAACCGCGAAGTGGGGTTTGGAAAAAACTCACTGTCTAATTCAGTGTCCTTCTTCAGTGGCTGAGGATCTTGGCGTTGCAGTGGGATGCGAGGGGAGGAAATGGAATCGCTTTGTACTGAGCATTTACGGTTTCAAAACATCTTCGAGTGGACTTGATGTACTTTTGTGTGTATAGACGAAAGGAAAAAAAAAACAGAAAAGAAAACAGTGCAGTGTTGTTTGTATATATATATATATATATATATATATATATATATATATATATATATATATATATATATATATGTATATTCTTAAACATATGTTTGTCCAGTGGGAATATATTGTGATGGCTTTCTTTGAGCTGAAGATCTTTGAGAAATGTGATAAAGTGATTTTGTTTGTGTGTTTTTGTGTTTGTAATATATGAGATGTGCTTCGCTGAACTTATAGATACAGTGGTACGACCCTTGAGCACGACGGTATATATATACGACCCTTGAGCACGACGGTATATATACGACCCTTGAGCACGACGGTATATATACGACCCTTGAGCACGACGGTATATATACGACCTCTTGAGCAAGACGGTATATATACGACTCTTGAGCACACGACGGTATATATACGACCCTTGAGCACGACGGTATATATACAACCCTTGAGCACACGACGGTATATATACGACCCTTGGATGTACTAGCCCTGGCCTTTGACATATTCTTATGAATCGGATGAAAGGCTAGGCCATCATTACTGAGGATCGTATACCGTCGTGCTCAAACACCTTATTTGTTGACGTGGTCGAGATGATAAATACGTTTCTTATCATATTTCATCGTCTTTCATGAATCATCTTTTTTTTTTCATCATTATTTCTTTATTTGATCTTTTATTCTTAAGAAATCGTCATCGTGGGGAAGATGCCAAAGCAGTTATCTCGTACGCAACCCTGATATCAGTCGGAAACACTTACAACATACATATGTGAGACACACGGACGGACAGACGGACTCTTATATGCAAGTGATTCGATAGATAACGATTACAGATACACAGTAGTTAGTGAAGATGGTTTGAGTGGCTGAGAATTTAAGGGTGATTGACGAAGAGCGGAAAAAAACGGGCAATTACATACGCTCGAACAGAACCTTGAGATAACGAAAATTCATCTATTGATGTAGTGCTGGCTGGATGAATATGTAATATATATATATATATATATATATATATATATATATATATATATATATATATATATATATATGCCAGGAAAAGATATTGTAATAGATTTGAGATTATAGACAGCAGTGGTCATAGAAAATTAATTATAGACAGCAAAGTCCATATTGTAGACAGGAGTGGCCATAGAAAAATAATCATAGACAGGCGTGGTCATATTTTAGACTGGAGTGGTCATAGAAAAAGTGATGAGGTGAAGAACAATTGTAAATGATTTCACACGTCCGGAGATAGAAGGGAAAAACCAGCGTGGGACGATTTCTGAAAGGACGAGACAAAGTGGAACCGTACGTAAATGAATGAAAAATTTACCAGCCATCTGCGTATAGCCATATTTAGATAAATTTTGAATTTCTATGGAAGTTTGTCGGAAATTTTTGTACTTATGACTAAAATCTTTTGATATAGGGTTACTTGTTAGTTTTGGAAATTGATATTATGTGACTTTGACACCAAACATCACTAAAAGATACGATAATATATGTTTTATGTTGATTTTCATCATGGTAATAGTAAGTTATATTTCTGATGTTTAACTATGTTAGTATTATCATACATTGAGATTAACATGTTGAATCGAACGTGTATGTTAAACAATTATAAAAATGCTATTTTCTTGTTTTCAAATCATGTATGATAAACACATAGACGCCATTGTTGCTCGACACCGGAAGCTACGCAACGAAGATTTTAAAAAGCAGATCCGATATTGGTTGTGACCAAAGCTAACCAATGTTTATATACATTACCAAATGACTCGAATGTATATCTTTTCTTTCATACTATTCGCCATTTCCCGCATTAGCGAGGTAGCGTTAAGAACAGAGGACTGGGCCTTAGAGGGAATATCCTCACCTGGCCCTCTTCTCTGTTCCTTCTTTTGGAAAATTAAAAAAAAAAAAAAACGAGAGGGGAGGATTTCCAGCCCCCCGCTGCCTCCCCTTTTAGTCGCCTTCTACGACACGCAGGGAATACGTGGGAAGTATTCTTTCTCCCATATCCCCATATATATATTATATATATATATATATATATATATATATATATATATATATATATATATATATATATAGAGAGAGAGAGAGAGAGAGAGAGAGAGAGAGAGAGAGAGTAAAGTTGTGTGTAATACGAATATGTTAATAAGCATGGGAGCAAAGATATAAAATTCGCTATATCTTTCATAAATAAAAAAGATGAATAATAAATCTAAGGTCAATTGAAAAAGGTAATATATGTAATATATAACACAAGACCTCAGCCCATCAGACACTTTAGCTATATTAAGCCCCTCGCTATATGAATATGTCTGTTATCGGCACGACTTTACTTTGGCGTTCCCGATCGCGAAGCGCGCGTTCACCGATCAGGTTTGAATTTGGCGCGAGCGTCCGTTATCGGGGGGCCAGCTGATAAATTTGGCGCGAGAGACCGATTTTAATCGCCTCACTTCAAGGCAAAATTTCAACCCTTAACTTTTACCTAAAAACACAGCATACTATACCTCGTATATACTGTCATATATCCTTTTTATATATGTGTGTATATGAATATGACGTGGTGGATTACTATGAAAATAAGGTGTAGAAAAAGTGATAATAATTTGAAACCCTTCATGTGCCTGACTACGAATACGCGAATATAAGTTCCAGGGAAAGTCTGGCGTGTGTGTGTGTGTGTGTGTGTGTGTGTGTGTGTTTTGGGATGATGATGTATGACGTCATGGCTGACAGACGACGCTACAGACGCCGACGCTCGCCTGAAGTGGCGCTGAAATTGGGACGTTAATTATTACAACTTCAGCATCAGAGATGTTGTGATGTTGTGGTGTTGTGAACAGCGTTTGTTGACAGCAGATGATAAACAAAGGGTTGCCACATGTTGTAGGAATTTATTTATAACCGATTTGTGAGGGAGAGAAGAGACGTACAGACATTCACAACTGTTGTTGTTGTTGTTGTTGTTGTTGTTGTTTTTGTTTTTGTTGTTGTTGTTTTTGTTGTTGTTTTTGTTGTTGTTTTTGTTGTTGTTTTTGTTGTTGTTGAACGTGTGTTTAGACTTACTGCCCAAAGACCAGACCTTCGTAAATTCATATCTTTTTTCCCCCCCACAAGGTTGTTAAATATAATCTAACAAAAAAAAGATAACTAATTTAACAACAGGACATAAATGTAAATTATATCTGTCAGTTAAAATTTTCATACATTTATGGAGTTTCATTTATTTGCATAACGTATTCATAAACTTTTTTAGAACATTAAATGTTAGGGAGGAAATTTAACGAGACTTGAAAATACACTATATTTTATGTCTTTAAAACTTTAAATGTTATAAAGATAACACTGAAAACAAATTTACCCCATTTTCTATAAGATGTACGGAAATGATTCGCCGTTTTCTTTCGGATTTTAAGAATCTGGGAATATAAAAAATGTGATGATGTACCAGCTTATGTTAATCCCATGTTTTAATCTCATGACCACGACTTTATTATCCAAGGGTCGTACCGTCGTGCTCAGTGGTCGTACCGTCGTGCTCAGTGGTCGTACCGTCGTGCTCAAGGGTCTTACCGTCCTGTTCAAGGGTCGTATATACCGTCGTGCTCAATGGTTGTACCGTCGTGTTCAAGGGTCGTATATACCGTCGTGCTCAAGGGCCGTACACCGTTGTGCTCAAGGGTCGCACCGTCGTGCTCAAGGGTCGTATATACCGTCGTGCTCAAGGGTCGCACCGTCGTGCTCAAGGGGCCATACCGTCGTGCTCAAGGGGCCATACCGTCGTGCTCAAGGGGCCATACCGTCGTGCTCAAGGGGCCATACCGTCGTGCTCAAGGGCCATACCGTCGAAGTTGATCGAGGAGGAGGAGGAGGAGGAGGGGGGGGGCTTCGCGAAGATGTCTCGAAGCGTTTCGAAGAAGATAATCCAATACAGCTGAAGCAGTTGACTCAATGTCTTTGTTGTTACGACAAGGATCAAGTCATTATAACTCGAGGGTTAAGTTGTCGTTGTCAATGAGTTATGTAGTTATCCTCAAGGGGCGCGGGGAAGGGGAAGGGGGGGAAGTCAGGGGATTGGGGGGGGGGTAAGTCATCGTGCTGAAGGAATCAAGTTGTTATAATCAAGGATTTAAGTCGTACTCAAGGAATTAAGTCGTCGTAATCAAGGATTTAAGTCGTACTCAAGGAATTGAGTCGTCGTAATCAAGGATTTAAGTCGTACTTAAGGAATTAAGTCGTCGTACTCATAGGATTTAAGTCGTACTCAAGGAATTGAGTCGTCGTCATCAAGGATTTAAGTCGTACTCAAGGAATTAAGTCGTCATACTCATAGGATACAATCGTCGTATCCCAAGGAACCGAAGTCATTCGTAATTAGTCCAGAGATAATTATAAACAAGTAGTTCAAGATCTTTTACGGTTATCCACTGGAAGAAAAAAATCATAACGTCATAAATTTATCGTTTACAGAATCCGCTAAGAAAAAAAAAATTTGAGAGTGATTAAGGACCATAAAATTTTGAAGGACCTCGAACAATGGATAGGTTCCGGAGGAAGCTGTTCAAAAGCAGGAGAAACAAGCGCTCCAAGGACAGCCCAGAACCCGAGAACATCGACTTGGTCACCGCCAGGCAGTATGACTTCGACCGACGCCAGGTGAAGGAGGCCAGCGACGCCGAAGACGAGAACAGGGAGCCGTACAAGGTACTCCGTCGGACGTCTGACGGGGAGCTCTTCTGTCAGTTGCGACAGTCGAAGCACAGAGTGACGGGCGGCGACGGCCTGTCCACCTTGAGTCTCAACACGGACAGACCCAAGACCGTCTACGAGATGGACGGACGACATGTCGACGACGCCTGGTGCGGTCGGGACGCGCCGCGCAAGGGGGTCGTCCAAGGGCCTGTCGGATCCAAGGTCTGCCAGGGTTCAAGGGGCTCCCTGGATGGGGCCGTCTTGGATAAGAGGAGGTCGGCCAGGAAGATATCCAAAGAGAGCCAGTGTTCCTTCGGCTCTTCAGCATCCTGTGGAGGATCCCTGGACAGGAGGTACGTCCAGATCTACGTGGACGGCATCCTACGAGGCGACTCCGTGGAACAACATGGTGACACCGAACTGGAAAACGAAGGCGACGGGAGGAGGAAGGACGAAGACGACGCAGACGACGCAGACGACGACGCAGACGCCTCATCAATCCACACGGACAAGGACGAGACGTCGGGCGGCGAGGACAGCGACGCCACGCCCACGGACGCCAAGTCTTCGGACGTCACGCCCACGCGTTCGAGTGACAGTCTCTTCGTCGGAGACCTGGTCGGGTTCGCCACTCTGAGTTGGAGGAGGAGGCGTCTCTACCACTCGAACCGATCCTCGAGGTTCAGAAGGAGGCTAGGTACAAAATGCGGGACTCCAGCTCTCTCTCTCTCTCTCTCTCTCTCTCTCTCTCTCTCTCTCTCTCTCTCTCTCTCTCTCTCTCTCTCTCTTTCTTTCTTTCTTCGTGACGATCCAGTGAGAGAGACACTCTGTCTCTCTCTCTCTCTCTCTCTCTCTCTCTCTCTCTCTCTCTCTCTCTCTCTCTCTCTCTCTCTCTCTCTCAAAACGAGGGAAACTAAACCCCGTCCAGTTTCGTATGAGGAAACTTTACCCTGTTCAAGTTTCACCAAGTTAGTGGAGGGGGGGGGGGGAAACTTTGAATGGATTACCCTTCACACCAGAAAAGGAAACGTAACCTATTCAGTTTCATTGGAGGAAACTTTATGCTTTCTTTCAAAGTTTCACCTGTTGGGGAAACTTCGAAGAGGAAACTATACCCATTCAGTTTCGTATCAGTTTCGTAGGAGGAAACTTTACTCTGTTCAAGTTTCACCAAGTTAGTGGGAGGGGGAAACTTATTCATTCTAGTCTCACTTGAATGGGGGGGAGGAGGGGGAAACTTAGTCATTCTAGTCTCACTTGAATGGGGGGGAGGAGGGGGAAACTTGTACCCCGGTTTCCAGGCCCTAAACTACTTCAATTTCCCCACCAAAAATAAATAGATAAATAGATAAATAAATAAATAGATAAATAAATAGATAAATAGATAAATAAATAAATAATAGATAAATAAATAAAGATAAATAGATAAATAAATAAATAATAGATAAATAAATAGATAAATAGATAAATAAATAAATAATAAATAGATAATAGATAAATGGATAGATAAACAGATAGATAAATAAATAGATAAATAGATAAATAAATAAATAATAGATAAATAAATAGATGAATAGATTATATACAATTGTATCTTCACCATATGTTTATTAAGTGCCTCCCATACTTAAGACCATACTTACATATTTACTTACACTTAACGCCAAGTACCTCGTGTGGCCCACCGTGATTGGCAGTTCGGATTGGTGACGTGTCTGATCGTCAAGCGGTGATTGGTTAGGCGCCTCCGCTGACGACCAATCAGATCAATTTCTGTTCCTCTGTTGACCGACCTTCCCGCTTCGTCTGGGAATATTCCAGTCATTCCCATTCCCGTTCCCAGATTCCTATTCTAGATATAGCAGGTGTCTTATTCCGATTCGCATTCCCACATCACCTCTCCCGGTATTCCAGTGATGTCACATTCCTAGTCCAGGTGCTCTAGTGGTTCCCATTCCAGGTATTCCAGTGATGTCACATTCCTAGTCCAGGTGCTCTAGTGGTTCCCATTCCAGGTATTCCAGTGATGTCACATTCCTAGTCCAGGTGCTCTAGTGGTTCCCATTCCAGGTATTCCAGTGATGTCACATTCCTAGTCCAGGTGCTCTAGTGGTTCCCATTCCAGGTATTCCAGTGATGTCACATTCCTAGTCCAGGTGCTCTAGTGGTTCCCATTCCAGGTATTCCAGTAATGTCACGTTCCTACTGTAGGTGCTCTAGTGATTCCCATTCCAGGTATTCCAGTGATGCCATATTCCAATTCCAAGTATTCCAGTGTTTTCCCACCTGGCCATTCCAAGCATTCCAATAATTTGCACATTTCCGTTCCAGGTATTGCGATGACTCCCATTCCATATATTCCAATGATTCCCACATTCCCATTCTAGTCATTCCAGTGATTCCCACATTCCCATTCTAGTCATTCCAGTGATTCCCACATTCCCATTCTAGTCATTCCAGTGATTCCCACATCGACATTCTAGTCATTCCAGTGATTCCCACATTCCCATTCCAGTGATTCCTACATTCCCATTCTAGTCATTCCAGTGATTCCCACATTCCCATTCTAGTCATTCCAGTGATTCCCACATTCCCATTCCAGTGATTCCTACATTCCCTTTCTAGTCATTCCAGTGATTCCCACATTCCTATTCTAGTCATTCCAGTGATTCCCACATTCCCATTCCAATGATTCCCACATTCCTTTCTAGTCATTCCAGTGATTCCCACATTCCCATTCCAGTGATTCCCACACTCCCTTTCTAGTCATTCCAGTGATTCCCACACTCCCATTCCAGTGATTCCCACATTCCCATTCCAGTGATTCCCACATTTCCTTTCCAGCGATTCCCACATTCCCATTCCAGCGATTCCCACATTCCCATTCCAGCGATTCCTACATTCCCATTCCAGCGATTCCCACATTCCCATTCCAGCGATTCCCACGTTCCCATTCCAGCGATTCCCACATTCCCATTCCAGTGATTCCCACATTCCCATTCCAGTGATTCCTACATTCCCATTCCAGCGATTCCCACATTCCCATTCCAGTGATTCCCACATTCCCATTCCAGCGATTCCCACATTCCCATTCCAGCAATTCCCACATTCCCATTCCAGTGATTCCCACATTCCCATTCCAGGTTTGGCGGCGCAGCCAGCTGCCTCGAACGCCTTCTCACTGCCCCACATCAACCAGCTGTCCGACTATGAGGAGGAGCACGGCCTTAACGACCCCCCCGCTGAGAACGACCATGAGCACGACCCCTGCAAACCCACGTGAGTACACAACCCGCACACACAGCGCCACCACGGGGCGGGGGAACTGGGAACTACCATACACCAGATGTGGTGGTTAGGAGACTCATTTTGTGGGGGGGGAGAGGGAAGGGGGATCTGTTATCCTCACTCTCCAGGGGAGGGGGAGAGACTTGAGGAGGGGGAGTTATATGATCTTGAGGAGGGGGGGAGTGTTACGACCTTCTGTGTGTGTGTGTGTGTGTGTGTGACCTGGGCGAGGTGGTTGAATGTGGGAGAGGGGAGAGAGGGGAGAGGGGAGAGCTGGAATGGGAAGGGAGACGAGAGGGGGGAGGGGAGGGGAGGGGAGAGCTGGAATGGGAAGGGAGAGGAGAGGGGGGAGGGGAGGGGAGGGGAGAGCTGGAATGGGAAGGGAGAGGAGAGGGGGGGAGAGAGGAGAAGGGGGAGCTGGAATGGGAAGGGAGAGGAGAGGGAGGGGGGGGGTGGGGGGCTGACTGACCATCTCTCCCCCCCCCTTCACGATGGTACATCATCACCCCCCCCCCCCACCACCCCCTCCAGGACTGTACCATCGTGAGCTGAAGAATCTCGCATCATCCTGCTCAAGGACGACCTACCCTCATCCTTCAAGGACGACCTACCCTCACCCTTCAAGTACCACCTCCCCTCACCCTTCAAATACCACCTACCCTCACCCTTCAAATACCACCTACCCTCACCCTTCAAGGACGACCTACCCTCACCCTTCAAGGACCACCTACCCCTCACCCTTCAAGGACCACCTACCGTCAAGCCGAAGGGAGGTAAAACAGGTCTTTGAATGCCTTTCCACCTTGGTGTGGCA
>NC_092263.1:13748747-13763747 GCF_036320965.1 Panulirus ornatus | reverse complement strand
TGTTGCCCTTGTTGTATAATACAGAGCTCCTTAGATCTGTTCTCTCTCTCTCTCTCTCTCTCTCTCTCTCTCTCTCTCTCTCTCTCTCTCTCTCTCTCTCTCTCTCATTCTCTGTGTAGAACTATATACGAACCTCCGGAGGGCCTGGAAGCCAATTTAAGGTCCTCGACTTTAATATATTCACTGGAGGGTTTGTGAGGCGGCCTTTGACCATTCTCGAGGTTCCTTGATGTGTCTTTCTTCAATGGCAGAGAGAGAGAGAGAGAGAGAGAGAGAGGAGGGTGCCCTTTCCAGCTTTCCATGTATCTGATCTACCCTTGGCTACTGGAGTTTTGGGCGGATTCCTGGAACTGTCTTTGGTCACTGGCGTGACAGTGGGTTATGGAACTGCTTTTGGTCATTAGCTGGACACTGGAACTGACTTGGGTCACGAATGAGGCCCTGGAACTGTTTTTCATTACAGACGATGACCTGAAACTTTATTTGATCGTTGGTAGGGCTCCTGGAACAGCTTTTGGTCATTAGTAGGACACTGGAACTGACTTTGGTCATTAACAAAGCCTAGGAACTATCTTTGGTCATTGGCAGGATCGTAGAACTGTCTTTGGTCATTTGCGTGGTGCAGGAAATGCCTTTAGCCATTACAGGAGGGCCTGGAACCGTCTTGGATCATTGGTTGGGTCCTGGAATTAGCTTTGGTCTTTCGCGTGATCTTGGAAATGTCTTTGGCCATTGGCATGGTTCTGAAATCCATTCGTCTGTGGCGAAGTCTACAGAACCATCTTTCATTCATTAGAAAGGGCCTGGAATTGTCTTAGTCATTAGAAGGGGCCTGGAATTGTCTTAGGTCATTAGAAGGCGCCTGGAAATGTCTTAGGTCATTAGAAGGGGCCTGGAAATGTCTTTGGCCGCTCGTGGGATCCTGGAATTGTCTTTGGTCACTTCGTTAGAGGACCTGGACTCTCAGCGTGCGTTTCTAGGACGCCGGAGAGTCGTGTTCATCACTGTCAGGATCTGTCATCACTTTCGATTCCTGGAATTGTCTCTGGATCCTAAGCGTAGAACATCATTTGGCCACTGAAAGGATCATAAAACTTTTCTCTCCGACTTTCACGAGCTCTGGAAATGTTATTAGGTATTTATGAGTCTCACAACTGTTTTATTTGGATGTTGTTAACGTTCTTGTAGCTGTTGGTGAATACTGGAAGGAGCTGACATAATCTCCTTCGATCTCTTGAGATTCTCCTTCCGTGCCTTCGACGGATGGGTAATCGCTGGAAAGACTGCGTGCATCTCCGTCTCCCAAATCCACAACAAAATATCAGATGGAATCATTGACGTGCTTATTTTCCAGGCCACTGACTGCCTGGATTCCAGTCTCTTCCAGTCAACAACCTCGAAGAAACATCTCATAGTCAAGCCTCCCTCTCCCCCCCCCCGGTTTAACGAGGACCTTCCAGCTTCGAGTGGTTCCGTTACGTGAATCATTTACCCGGGTCGTTAGCGAGCCCTTAGCATGAATTTGCTATTTATTAACGGATTAAAGAATTTGACTTGGGAGGGACGAGCCGGGCCTGTGGTGGAGTGAGTACTAGTGGTCTACTGGAAGGTGTGGACTGGTGGTGATGGTGATGGTGATGTATTGCCACTGCGTCAAGAAAAATGAAGGTAGGGGAGGGGGGAGGTGTTTTCCCCCATCTTCCCATCAGATCCCTGTCCCATCTCTCTCTCTCTCTCTCTCTCTCTCTCTCTCTCTCTCTCTCTCTCTCTCTCTCTCTCTCTCTCTCTCTCCCCTTGGGGTGGGTTTGAGACAAAAGGGGTCGTACCGCCTTACTCAGTGGATCAATGACCTCGTTCCATTCCCCATAATATCCATATATATATATATATATATATATATATATATATATATATATATATATATATATATATATATATATATCAACCCCCCTTCCCCCAATTACTTCGGGCTCAACGTAAACATGCCAGAACGGTGGGAGGAGAGGGGCATCCTGGAACGCATGTTTCTCTCCGACTCTAATCCAGCTAATGTGGAGGTCGTGCGAGGTCAACACGGGTGAGGGTATCTGTTATCACTTGCTGGGGGGGGGGGGGGGTGTAGGGAGGGGAGGAGGAGGGGGGGGGAAGAAGACGACGATCATTTCCCCCCTCCACCACCACCACCTCCACCTCCACCACCACCACCACCACTTCCTTCCTCTCTTCCAGGGCCTGAGGGTTCCAGGGTAAGGGAAGCGGGACAGATATAGGTGCAACAGATTGGAGGGAGGGGGGGGATGTCGTCGTGTCTTCTGAGCGTATCTGTTGGGCTGGGAAGGAAGGAGAGGAGGGAGGGAGGGAGAGGGAAAGAGGGAGGGAGGGAGGGAGGGTGGAATGTTAGTGGTATAGACGGAGGATTATAGAGGAGGGAGGGAGCTGAAGGGGACGTGTTGTGGTTGAAGCCACGGGTATAGAGGGAGGGTTGGAGGGGCGATGGAATACGAAATGGATAGTCGTGGATGGTCAAGATAAGATAGGAACTGTGGGAGGACGATAACATCAAGATGGGGATGGTGGATGTTGAAGGGGATAGTGGATGGTGAAGATATAGAGGGATTGATGGAGGTCAGATCCCAAGATGAAGTGATGATAAGAAGGTGAATAAGAAAATGGAGATGGAGTATTGTGAAGGAGAAGGGGCTGGAAAACTTTAATTATGAAAGATTGGTGGAGAGGAGTAGGACGGTGTGACCTGAAGCTGATTGGGTCGGGTCAGGTTAGGTCAGGTCATAGTGCGTCTTAAGTTTCCAGTGACGGTAAACCAGTCGCATTCATTGTCTAAACCCCATCCACCAGTTGACAGCAGTGTCCCATGCAGCTGTTACACTCCGCAACCAGCATAGATAGATAGACAGATCCCTGGAGTAGATAAGATAGTATAGATAGATAGACAGATCCCTGGAGTAGACAGTAGATAGCATAAATAGACAGATCCTGGAGTAGACAGTAAATAGCATAGACAGACAGATCCACGAAGTAGGTAATAGCATGGATAGAAAGACAGATCCCTGGAGTAGATAACAGATAGATAGACAGACAGATCCCTGGAGTAGATAATAGATACCCAGACAGTACCACACACGTCTGTAAGAGGGAGTCGAGAGGAGTCTGTAAGAGGGAGTCGAGGAGTCTGTAAGAGGGAGTCGAGGACACTGTAAGAGGGAGTCGAGGACTCTGTAAGAGGGAGTCGAGGACTCTGTAAGAGGGAGTCGAGGACTCTGTAAGAGGGAGTCGAGGACTCTGTAAGAGGGAGTCGGGAGTCTGTAAGAGGGAGTTGAGAGGAGTGTCAACACAGAGAGAAACCTCATATTCCTTTTTTTGGCCGCGCCTCCTCACGTAAGTACTCCTCCCTTTAAAAGACGTGTTCAACCCATCGGTAATTGTGAGCTGGCTTCCCTGACTTTTATCATTCTCTGTTACAGAAGTTGCATCACCATCCAATCTAAATCGGACCGGACGTAATAACTAGGGTTGAAAACTCTCCCTTGAAGGTGTGGAACCCACTGGATATGTCCATTAGCAATGCAAACATGTATTTTCCTCCCTCCCTGCTTCGTCGTCCTCCCTCCTCCTCCTCTTCGTCTTCCTGTTCGTCCTCCTCCTGGTAGAATGGGAGTTCGTGGGGGGGGTTCGTGTCTCTCTCATCAGGCCCCAGGCATACATGTTTAACCCCTTCCACCCCTTTCCCCTCCTCCCGCTTTTTCCCTTTAGCCCCCGAGTGAGACAAAATGAGTTCTTGCACCTGGTCTTCTCGAGGTGAGAGAGCGAGTGTGAGAGAGCGAGTGATATGGATGAGAAGTGAGAGGTGTTGAGTGAATACGTTGGTATAGAGTGGAAGATTTCGTTCAGGGAACACTGGAGACACACACACACACACACACACACACACACACACACACACACACACACACACACGCACACACGCTGGTGGCCACAAGGAAAACGAAACACGAAAATGTCGAACGCTTTTGTGATGATTCTCGTGTTCAGGAAGGCAGAGACTCTGCACCAAAGTAGGTTTTTACAGAGAGAGATGCGCATGGCATGAAAGGGCGCATGGCATGAAAGGGCGCATGACCCCGTTACCTAAGTGTCAGGCGGGAAAGTCAAGTTAGAAGAAAATATGGTCACTAAACGTAGAGGTCAGGTCACCAAAAAGGCAAGGATTGGGGTCATCATAGGTCATGGTCATGCATTAGACTGTAAACTTTTGTACATGGCGAAAGGCCTTTTGACCATGCTAGGATCACATGATTTTGTTTCATGCGTAGACTCATGGTCGAGATTGCTATGAAAGCTATGATCAATAACGCATGATTCAGTGATATTTCTTTTTTTTTCAATGAATGAATTATAAGATGAAGTTTTCTGAGTGTTGTTGAATAGGGTGGACCAAAGTCTCGCTTATGCAAGAACTGAGCGCTTGATTCTTGTCCAACATGAAGGCTATACTAATGCTTCTTCATTCTAGAATTCGATTCTTTTCCCCCACTTGGTCCCAAGTACATTGCAGTCGTTGCATGGGATTTCGTATACACATCCCTTTCAGACTCATTTCGTTTTCGTGAGTTCTTCCTGCTGTTTATCGGGTCTGTGTCTGTGCGTGGTTGTCGGAGGGTGGGCGGTTGCGTGGGTGGTGGGCGGTCGCAGTCGTGTGGGTGGCGGGTGGGTGGGGGTGGCGGGGCGGGCGGCGGTCGCGTGGGTGGCGGCGCTAATGTGAAGCAGAAACCATTTTTCTTTAAGACTTTCACGCCAGACTGGCGCATTACCTTCCTCAGAGCTCTTTTTTCATTCCTCCCCAGCCCTCCCAAGACTCCCCAGTCCTCCCCAAGACTCTCCAGTCCCCCCCAAGACTTCCCAGTCCTCCCCAAGATTCCCCAGCCCTTCCCAGTCCTCCCCAAGACGCCCCTGTCTTCACCAACACTCCCCAGCCCTTCCCAGTCCTCCCCAAGACTCTCCTGTCCTCCCCAAGATTCCTCAGTCCTCCCCAGCTCTTTCCAGCTCTCATCTGGCCACGTCAGGAACCCTCAGCTCCTCCCCTGTCGTATCAAGCTCACCTCCATCCTTCCTCAGCGCTTCTTAGGCCTCCCCAGCTCTCCCCAATCCTTCCCAGCTCTCCCCAATCCTTCCCCAGCTCTCCCCAATCCTTCCCAGCTCTCCCCAGTCCTTCCCAGCTCTCCCCAATCCTTCCCAGCTCTCCCCAATCCTTCCCCAGCTCTCCCCAATCTTCCCCAGCTCTCCCCAATCCTTCCCAGCTCTCCCCAATCTTCCCCAGCTCTCCCCAATCCTTCCCAGCTCTCCCCAATCCTTCCCAGCTCTCCCCAGTCCTTCCTCAGCTCTCCCCAATCCTCCCCAGGTTTCCAAAATCCTCCCCAGCTTCTCCCCTCTCCCCAGCTACACCTGGTCCCGACTTCCCCAAGCTTATCTGCCTTAAGCTGGTCAGTCCAGATTCCTCTACCATAACTCGTCTGGTCTACCTTAATTGCCCGTTCTAAGGTAATTAGCAAGTTGATTACACACCGTAATTACCCCTCCATGAACAGTGATTACTTTAACCCATCGAGCCTGATTACCCATCATCATTACCTTTGACCCTGACCTTTACAGATCAGGTCAGAGATGGGGGGGTGGAGGGTGTCAGGTCATCATGAGGAAGGGTCGTAACGTCGAGCTCAAGGGTCGTACCGTCGTGCTCAAGGGTCGTCCCGTCGTGCTCAAGGGTCGTACCGTCGTGCTCAAGGGTCGTACCGTCGTGCTCAAGGTGTTGTACCGTCGTGCTCAAGGGTCGTACCGTCGTGCTCAAGGGTCGTATACGTCGTGCTCAAGGTGTTGTACCGTCGTGCTCAAGGGTCGTAACGTCTTACTCAAGGGTCATTCCGTCGTGCTCAAGGGTCGTCCCGTCGTGCTCAAGGGTCGTACACCGTCGTGCTCAAGGGTCATTCCGTCGTGCTCAAGGGTCGTCCCGTCGTGCTCAAGGGTCGTACACCGTCGTGCTCAAGGGTCATTCCGTCGTGCTCAAGGTGTCGTACCGTCGTGCTCAAGGTGTCGTACCGTCGTGCTCAAGGTGTCGTACCGTCGTGCTTAAGATGTCGTACCGTCGTGCTCAAGGTGTACCGTCGTACTTAAGGGTCGTACCGTCGTGCTCAAGGGTCGTACCGTCGTGCCGAAGGGGTCGCACTGCTATGCTGAGTTCGTTCTCGAGGGTCGTGTTGCCCTGTTCATAGATTTGAACACTGCGAAGCCTTCGATGTTCATTTGGTCCCTGTAACATTTCGCTCTCCGTCATCAAAGCCAGAGGAACGTGTGTATTGTTCCTGTTCACGGCGTAACTTTGTTCTTCAGTAGAACAAGGGTTTGTTCATCGTGTTCCTGTTGTGAACGTAAATGTGTTCTACGTGTGAACGTACCGTTATTTTTTTTATCTGAAGAATGTGCGCGTGTTCTTCATATGTTCATGAGAACACCGCCGTGTCTATAACGTTCTTATCCATAGCGTACACATTGTTCTTCATTACGTTATAACGAACAGTGACTGAGCTCTTTCCCCTGTTCAGAACGCAGCGTTCTAAAAAAAATAAGAAGAAAGAAAATCCCCTCCCCCACATCCCCTTTTCTACGCGACGGTTCTTGTTCGAACAACGTGCGTACGTGCGTACGTACGGAGGGAGGGGGGGGGGGGAAGGAGGTGGGTGTGGGGGGGTGTCGGGCTTCCAGGGTTTCCAGGGTTTCCAGACTGAACCCTTGGTGTTTTCGAACCCTCTCTTTCCCCTCGGCTGGAGAGCCTGACACGAGTTCCCGTTTTCTGTTGGCTGGATTTACCTCCTGGAGCTGGTGGTGGCTTGGTGAGTTGGCAGTGTTATGGGGGACTTGGTGGAGTCCACGCGCCTCTCTCTCAGTCACTCCGTTGCCCCTTGTGGATCCCAGGGGGAGAAGAGAAAGGGGGAAGTGTGTGTGTGTGTGTAGGGGGTGCTTGTCCCTCTTTCTCTCCCTTTTTTTTTTACTGAAACGGATTCGATATATATATATCTCTAAAAAAGGATATTCTTCAGCAGAAATTAATCGGTTTCTGGTAGAGCCAGAGAGAGAGAGAGAGAAAGCCAGCCCTCCCACCCTAACTCCTCTGTATTTCCTCGCTCCCAGAGCAATGTTAGTGGATTTAAATTCATCGTCGTGTCGTTATCCGGGCCTCTCTGTGAACTGAGGCGTGTACGGAAAACGTTTACCCCATGTATACGGAAAGTGTTATATGTATACAAAAACGTTTCGCGTGGTGGGGGGTCGGGGTACGTGTGTGCGCGCGTGTGTGTGAGTGAGAACAAGTGATCAGCTGACGGCTTGTTAAAACGTTGTCTGCGTTGACGTATGCGTACGTGTGCGTTGACGTATGCGTAGAAAACTTAAAAGGCTCGTTCGCCGGCCACAGTTCCTCCTCTTTTTTTCCCTTTGAGTGAGGCTCATTGGACAGAGGTGTCTTGATGGTCAGCCCTGGAGACGTGGGAGGTTGAAATCCGAGGAAGAATATGCGTCCGGTGGTGTGCCCTTGTGCGCCTTCCGTGACTTAACGACGGAACTGCATCACGTAACTAGGCACACCGGCGGCAAACGAGGGGCGAAGAAGAGGAGGTGGTGGTGGAGACACTGGAGCCAACCGAACTCCCATCGCTGGAATCAACTGGAAGACCTTGTGGGTAGATCCTGGAACGGAGAAAGAGACCGAAGGAGGACTTATCGTGTGGCGTAGACCTCGCCTGCGTTCCTCCGATGCACAGAGAGGGAAAGAGAGAGAAAGAGAAAGAGAGAAAGAGAGAGGTGTCTCTGTGTTCCGATTACCCCAGCAGTAATTGGCACATTCCAGCATGTGTCAACCCTCCAGCAGGCTTCTGAATAAGAGGTGAAGGAAATGTGTATAGACTAGTGTTTTCATTTCCTCTTTTTTTTTTTCTAATGTCGTCTTTGGAATTCGATTGAGCCCAATGGCCCCCTCTTGAAGATGACTTGAAGGGTTCGAGTCCCACTTGAGACGACAACGCCTTGTGTCTTGAGGATGATGAGGGAGGCGAGGGGCGTCATGGCGTCTGGAGGGTCATTGGTCGGCCGCCCGAGTTAGCTCATGGAGGCCACCACTACCACCACCGCCACCACACACCACCATCGCCGAACTCTCTCCTGGAACTGTCGGCGATCGGGCAAGATCTCCCCAGCGACGAAGGAGGGAGGAGGTGACGGTGGGGCTTGGTGGGACTGGGGCCGGCGTTCCAGGTCCCGAGCCACCTCCCCTGCCAAGGACGCCGCCGCAACCACTTCCCCCAAGGGCAGCGGGAGGTCCTCCTCGCCGAAGGAGAAGGCCAGTAAGTTTGACCGCCTGGATCGCTCGCCGGCCAAGGACGAGAAGTCCCCTACCAAGTCTCGGCCGTCTTCTCCCTTGCTCTCCCTGTCCCGGCCGTCCTCGGTCTCCTCCACCCGTCCCTCGTCGCCATGCTGTCCCTTGGGGCCGTTCATCTCGGCCCTGACGCCCCACTCCGGGGCGTCGTCGCCCGTGTACCCCACGTCCCCCTCCTACAGGCTGGACAGCGTGGTGCTCTGGTCCTCTGCGCTCTTCTCTCCGCCGTCTCTCATCATAGACCTCGAAGTGAGTCCCACTCGAGTTCCTCCTCCATTCCTAACACATTCTTCTCTTCCAGGAAGCGTAGGGTTGGGGGTGGGGGGGGAGGGGGGTTGTCAGGGCTGACAGTGGCCTGGCTAAGGGACTCTGTACAAGCTGACGCTGCGCTAAGGTTTCCATAGTAGGGTAGGTCTGTCGCTGACATGAGCCCAGTCTTCAGGAGCTGTTGCTGACGCTGACCAAGGCTCTGCTCTGAGGCCTGGTAGCTGACAGCATGAGAGGGGATGGGGGGGGGGGAGGGGGAGGTAGGTCTTCGTTATAGGGCCTGTAGCTGACGGTGTCCCAGGCTACAGTGGGGTCTGTAGCTGACGGTGGCCAAAGAGGAGGACCTGGGGTTCGACAACCGGCCACTTCTCTGGTTAACCTGGTTCCCTCTGACATAATCTGATGTTGGGGTAACTTGATTTGCCCTCCTCTGTGTGTGTGTGTGTGTGTGTGTGTGTGTGTGTGTGTGTGTGTACCCGAGCCACGTCCGCCTACCGTTCACCTCCTCACGCGGATGTGTTCGTACGAGGCAGACGTAGAATCTCTGCAGACGATGAGGAGAATCATCATCCATCTTGGTGTGGAGATGAACGATGGTTTGTGACGTTTGATTCCAGTTTCTCGTTCGCGTTTTTCATGACGAAGGGAAGATCTGTTCTTGTAGTAATGCCTCAATCACAAAGAAGAAAAAAAGGGGAGAGGAGGGAAGAAAAGATCCGTACGTGTTGAAGCCATGATTTGAATACAAAGAAAAAAGGGGAGGAAAGATATGAACGTGTCGTAAATGTCTCGATTACGAAGAGAAAAAAGAAGAGGTGGGGAAAGGATTTGGTGACATTATCTCAGAGTTTTCAAGAGGTCGAGACCACATGAGTGTGTATGATTTAGACCGATGTGTCCGGCAACGCTTGGAATTTCCTAATGACATTTCAGACTTTAATGAGGAGGCGTCTGGTTAGAAGCGTCTCGTCCCTACGTGGAAGAGGGGGGGAGGGTTCGAACGCCAGACACGGTGATTACAACACACCCCCTCCCTCCCTCCCCCCTCCCCTCCCTCAGTATTTATAAGAGTACAAGGGAAGGGAAGGGGAGGGGGGAGAGGAAGGGGGGGTTGGAAGAGGTGTTCACATCCGGACACAATTGCTCTTACACTCGTTCCCAGACTTAACTACCAGGTGACAGTTAGCTGTTGGGTGATATGACCTGGGGGGTTGTTGAGGGTCAACGATCGTTATGTGGCGAGATAGTCGTCTGGGGTCATCAAATCTCTCACGGACGTATGTGTGATATATAATGACCTGCGAATATAGTCCTGTTAAGTATTGCTAACTTGATATAGCGTTGTACGCGCGCTATAGAACAAGCTATCACGCGTTATGACCGAAGTTATTAGTAGGAGTGAGTGAGTTGTGGGTTGTGTGACAGTGATGGTATAGCAACAACACCACAACACAGGTGATATTTCACTCTTCCGTATACTTAAAGAGGGAGGGAAGGAGGAGGGAGGAATGGACTGACAGTGACCTACACACGGTGTGGTGATGGGGGGATGTGGTGTGTGGTGAGGAAGGGAGGTGATGGGGGTTGTGGTGTGTGGTGAGGAAGGGAGGTGATGGGGGTTGTGGTGTGTGGTGGGGAAGGGAGGTGATGGGGGGTTGTGGTGTGTGGTGAGGAAGGGAGGTGATGGGGGGATGTGGTGTGGTGAGGAAGGGAGGTGATGGGGGGATGTGGTGTGGTGGGGAAGGGAGGTGATGGGGGGATGTGGTGTGGTGGGGGGAGGTGATGGGGGTTGTGGTGTGTGGGGGGAGGTGATGGGGGTTGTGGTGTGTGTGGGGGAGGTGACGGAGCGAGCGGAATTAGAACCTGTGTTACAGATTCATAACAGGAAGTTCAAAGCGTCGCAGTGATCGCAAGACATACGTCGGTAGTGATGATGCAACACACACACACACACACACACACACACACACGCCCTCCATCGGAACAACGGGGAGATGATGATTAACACGACTGTAATACGACAGGATCGGTACACGTATTACCATACCAGAGGTTACGTTAAGTGGTTAGACTCTCGACATACCAGGGGGGGGGGGGGGGCGCCTCGACGTAAGCCGACGTAAATACACGAACTGCGGGACATTGTGGTCGACCTCTCCGCCCGGGGGGGGGGGTGTATATAAGACGCTCGACCTCAGGTGATTACGAAGCATCTATCGACGCCCCCCCCCGCAGACGTCGACTTGACCATCCGTCGTCGTCCGTCCAGTCCCTCCGTCGACGCCACCCACACCCCCCACCCACCTACCTCCTCAACCATCGAGGCGTAGGGTGGTGTACCGTTCCCCCCTCCCCCCCTCTCCCCCGCCTTCACATGAACGAGACGTGTTTCGATCTCAGTACGCACGGCCGTCGGGCAGATCGCCTTCGCTGATATATCTACCTCGATCGATAGACCCCCCCCCCAAAAAAAGAAGAAAAGAAAAGAAAAGAGAGGAGTTTGTCGTCACCTTGTAGGACCCAGGTATTGACCCTTCCAAAGGCCAGGCCCCCCTTCCCCCCAAGGTCGTCTTCACCTAACCACCCCCCCCCACAGGCTCGTCATTGTGTTCAAAATTGTGTCCATAGTGTTCGCTGGGCCGAGGGACGCCCCTCCAGGATTTCTATTTCAAGAGTCAGGATTCATTATGATTCATGCCAGAGTCTCCTCTGATGAATATCCTCCTGTTGGAATATAGCACACACACACACACACACGTACACACACGTGCGCGCAGTCAGCCCACACCCAACCCAGGTGTTCATTCCTCCTTCAGGGGGGATGGTTGAGAAAAATAGGGACACCTGATAGCGATTATTTTGATAACATTCAGGCATATAGATAAGGAAATATTCAAGAAACTCTTCACATCCTACGTTGAGATAAAAGTGGAATGTGCTTATGTATGTTTCTTTGGTCGTCTAGCTCAAAGAGCTAACAGAGGAGGTCCAGAAGAAGGAGAAGAAAGACGGAACCCAGAATTAAAAGAGTTAAGTCGCATGATAAAGTTAGCACCTTTAAACTTGTCCTCTGTGTGCACGGAGGGAATAGTAATTGGTGATCTTATCTCGAAGTTTTTAAGTCTGTTTTTAAGCCAGTTTGATGATGCAATTGTGGAAAGTTCTACGTCAGATGTAAAAGGATAGAGCGAGCAGGAGGGGCCATAACGGGAAATGGAAAAACTTCTCAAGAGACGGAAGTAAATAAGAGCCTTGATAGTCTTCGGTTGGTGGATGAATGGACATAAACTGGTCCAAGAAGACGGTGAAAGTAAACCAGTATGTTCATGTTACGAAAGTTTTGCGGTAATCGAGTGTGTCCAAAAGAGTGTAAAAAAGACATTTGCCTCCACACGTGTCAAATACGTAATGACGAATGGTGTGGAAGGTATGGAGACTTGAAAATAACACCGTAACAAGGATCGAGAAGGAGGAATTAGCAGTAGTTGAGACTGAATATGGGTGAGGCAGTTTCAGAATCAATTTTAAACTTGAAGATTACCATAAGAACAGAAGACCTAACTCCTTGAGGAATAATATATGGACAGGGAACCCAAAAGAGAAGACAGAGGAATGCGAAACGAGAAACTTCATACCAGTATACATATGGTTGTCCATGTATGAAGTAATGGTAGATTGCCGAAGCCCACAACCTTCGTCCAGGTTTTGAAGCGTCCATAACCCAAAAAAATCTGGAGCCACTGCAGGTCCTACGTTTTGGGCCATGAAGAAAGTGTACACAAGCACTCAACTCTTATCAACAGATGTTCAGCCAACCATCCACACTGTTGATGTGAGACCAAGTTGTGTTAGTATCGACTTTTCTTCATTGCTGTGAGCGTACACAACCCTCTCAGAGGGTCACAGGATCCCCGGATGGACCAGTGAACGAGAACTCTACACTTGGGTCAAGAGATGGTCGAGGTTATAAGTGTGTAAGTGTATTTAAGGGTGGGAAAGTTATTATAAGTAGGGGGGGATGTGTCTACAGTGAGGAAGAATTAGCAAATCAAGAGCCACAGATGGAACTTGACCTTCCCCTCAGTGCTTGACCCCCCTTCCTCAGTGCTTGACCTTCCCCTCCTCAGTGCTTGACCTTCCCCTCAGTGTTTGACCCGCCCCCTCAGTGCTTGACCCCCCCTCCCTCAGTGCTTGACCCCCTTCCCCCCCCTCAGTGTTTGATCTCGTCTGTATGTATGTATGGCGGCAAAGTAGATGTTCTTGGTGCTTGATAACAAAGAACGAAGGGGGGGAAGAAATGGATTGTGGTTGGGCTCAATGCCTTCATCTCTCTCTCTCTCTCTCTCTCTCTCTCTCTCTCTCTCTCTCTCTCTCTCTCTCTCTCTCTCTCTCGCTCTCTCTCTCTCTCTCTCTCTCTCTATCTATCTATCTATCTATCTATCTATCTATCTATCTATCTATCTCTCTCTCTCTCTCTCTCTCTCTCTCTCTCTCTCTCTCTCTCTCTCTCTCTCTCTCTCTCTCTCTCTCTCAAATCTTCAGTAAAGACACCTTTACTCTCATTCAATTCTTTGTCTTTTAACATCCTCTTCACCACAGAGTCTCGCTTCTTAGGTGTGTGTGTGTGTGTGTGTGTGTGTGTGTGTGTGTGTGTGTGTTTGTGTGTGTGTGTGTGTGTGTGTCTTCCTTTAAAAATCTTCCCCCCCCCTCTCAAAATTTTTCCTTCAAAATTCTTGCCCCTCCGCCGCGCCCCCACCGCCCCTCCCCCTATTAAATTCTCATCACTCTAAATCTTTCTTTTCTCCCTTAATAACATTACCATACATTGTCGCCCGTTTGGTATACGTTCCTTCGATAATCACCCTCAAATTTATATGATTTAGAAAGTCTATTCCCCCCCCTCCCCCGAAAATCTATTCCCCCCTGAAATTCTATCTATCTCCCCACCTTTCATATTCCTGTACCTCTTCCATATCTCTCCCTCTTTTCACCCTTAATTTCTGTCTCCCTTGACGGTGGATTTGCTCCTTTGTATCCCTCCCTTACCTCCCTCGGGGTCAGACTCTCCCTCCTGAGGAGGAGGAAGGGGGAAGGAAGGGGGAAGGAAAGGGGGAAAGGGAAGGGGGTTGAGGGAGGGGAGGAGACCTTCCTTCCGTCTACCCCCACTCCACTTTCTCCCCTCCACTCTTCTCCCCTTCTCTCTCTCTCTCTCTCTCTCTCTCTCTCTCTCTCTCTCTCTCTCTCTCTCGCTTCACAGTTACAAAAGAAGTTATGAAACGCATCGTCGGAGGTAGGGTGGGTCAGAGCAGCCAACCCCGCCTAACCTAACCAGCCACCCAACCGACCGAAGCTTGTCACCTGTTGCTCTCTCTCTCTCTCTCTCTCTCTCTCTCTCTCTCTCTCTCTCTCTCTCTCTCTCTCTCTCTCTCTCTCTCTCAACCACGAGGGCCCCCCCCCCCTTCCTACCCTGCGTTCGTATCACGCATTTCGGGGGGGTGTATCGTACACCCACTTCTGTGTGTGTGTGTGTGTATACACTGTGTATATATTTACCAGTGGGTGTAATTCTAGATGGGGGTTTGTTTGTTTGTTTGTTTTTTGGGGGGGTTATTGTTTCTTTCTCGGCACAACCCCATGGCTTTGGGGAGGGAGGGTGTGTGTGGGTGTGTGTGTGTCTGTCCATGGCCGAGGGTACAGAGAACACGTCTCTATCCCGTGGGAGCTTTATTTGTGACTACCGTCTCGCTCTATGCTATATTTGTGACTACCGTCTCGCTCTATGCTATATTTTCCGAGCTGGTCTTCAGACACAGGTAACTACCACACATCTCGTTGTCCCCTCGTCTCGCCTCGCCTCGCCTATCCTCACACTCGTATATTTTCCTGAGGGACTGAAGATCATATTAGATTTACCACGTACGTGTGTATTTTTTTTTTCCTTTTTCTATTCTTCTTTCCAGTCATGCGGTGTTACTTGTCTGAACCGGGCGCCACGGGTGAGCAAGAAGTGATTGCAAGTGGGGGGTTTTGAGCTTAGCTTTTGAGGATTTGGGCTATGCGGGGTGTTCGTACTAGATGGAGAAGAAGCTGTTTGTGGGTAGTTAGGATGAGGTGAGGTGAAGAGATGGTGGTGGTGTGGTATTAGAAGGTGCTGGGAATACAACACAGGTGGTTGTAGATGGGGTGGGTGGGTTGTAGATTGGTGTGATGAAGTGTTTACATCGAGGTTGTTATACTTGTAGTAATGATAGTGTTGTTGTGGTGGTGTGGTATTAGACGGTGCTGGAAATACA
>NC_092263.1:13733747-13738747 GCF_036320965.1 Panulirus ornatus | reverse complement strand
AACTGGTTTTAAAAATCTTAAGTAAAATCGGTTTTAAAAATCAAGTTCCTTGACTCGCTTACTGGAAATAGAATTCTGGAAAATGTGTTAGGGGGGGAGGTTTTTTGGTGGTTGCTGTTGGAAATAAGATATTCCTAGAAGTCTCTGGAGTTGTCATGCCAATATGCAGTATTTGGAGACTGGAATATAACTTTGAGGGAATACATTAAACTCAGATGGGGATAGGGGAGAAAGAATACTTCCCACGTATTCCCTGCGTGTCGTAGAAGGCGACTAAAAGGGGAGGGAGCGGGGGGCTGGAAATCCTCCCCTCTCACTTTTTTTTTTTTTTTTAATTTTCCAAAAGAGGGAACAGAGAAGGGGCCCAGGTGAAGATATTCCCTCAAGGGCCCAGTCCTCTGTTCTCAACGCTACCTCGCTAATGCGGGAAATGGCGAATAGTATGAAAGAAAAGAATATATATATGTGTGTGTGTGTGTGTGTGTGTGTGGCTTTAGGGTCTCCATACGGAGTGAACAGAGAAAGCAACGGTAAACAGGTCAAGGGGAGAGAGACCCCGTTATGATCGTGTTATTTTTGGCTGAGGTCATCCGCTGTCTGAGCCAATCATCTTGGCCATCCAACGTAGTAAGAACTGATGGTTACATATCACGCGTCGACCCACCCATAGCGACCATGGTTTCTCATCTTCTATGTTGTAGTTTGAGCCCAATTTTTGTGATAGGTTAGTAAGAACTGTTGGTTGTGATGGTGATTGTTAACAACTTGCATAATACAGTCCCAGATGGTACCTTTCCACGGTTCAGTCCATAAGGAGCACGTCGCCCCCCGTATACCACATCGGTCCATTTCATTCTATCCCGTGCACTTCTCGTCCCCTCCGCCCGTGGCCTAGTCGACCATCTCGTCAGCCTTACCGTGGACATACAAGGCTATACTGTATTATCATTGGTCTGAAGATACGTCACGGGGTTTGGGTCAGCGAGTGGTCGAGGGTTTGAAGGGTTGGATGGTCGCTTTTTCTTGCTTGATTTGGTTGTCATGTTCGAGACATTCAATTTCTCGAGAGGACGGAGGAGGAGAGAGAGAGAGAGAGAGAGAGAGAGAGAGAGAGAGAGAGAGAGAGAGAGAGAGAGAGAGAGGCGATGGACGACATGTCCAGGTCAGGTTTCGACGACCGTCGGGAACTGTGTTGTTGTCGTTGTAGGTGTGGGAGAGGGACGACAAGGAGGAGGAGGAGGAGGAGGAGGAGGAGATGGGTGAGTGAGCTGTGGTGATGTCGACCATCCTTCCTTCGGTGGGTTCATGTTCGTCTCTCTCTCTCTCTCTCTCTCTCTCTCTCTCTCTCTCTCTCTCTCTCTCTCTCTCTCTCTCTCTCTCTCTCCCGGACATTGAACTAGTGGTTCATTTCCTTCGTCTCTACCTGCAAGAAGACCCCCTCCTTCGAAGCAGTGGTTCAGACGACACTCTGCTGGTTCATTAGCTTCGTTTAACCCCTCGAAGCAGTGGTTATAATGACTCAGCTGGTTCATTTGCCTCGACTCTCTACATCTTCCCGCAAGGCCTCGAAGCAGTGGTTCAAAACGACCCTGCTGGTTCATTCGCATCGACTCTACGTCTTGTGCAAGACTGCTCGAAGCAGTGGTTCAGACGCACTACGCCGAAGTACTGCTTCATATCCTGTCTAAGAGTTGCGTGTGTGTGTGTGTGTGTGTGTGTGTGTGTGTGTGTTTTCCTTCTACTCTCCTTTGTCTTTTCGTTGTGGGAATTCTACCCACACACACACACACACACACACACACACACACACGCTCACTCACACACACACACACACACGCTCACTCACACACACACACACACACACACGCTCACTCACACCATCGTCCCGCCCCACACCACACCATCCCCCACTCTCTCTCTCTAGAGCAAGGACCCTCGTTCGTTTGATGCCAATGGTTCCCACGTGTGGATAGACCCCAGATAGATAGACCCCCCGTGTGGATAGACCCCCAGATAGATAGACCCCCCGTGTGGATAAACCCCCAGATAGATAGACCCCCCGTGTGGATAAACCCCCAGATAGATAGACCCCCCGTGTGGATAGACCCCCAGATAGATAGACCCCCCGTGTGGATAAACCCCCAGATAGATAGACCCCCCGTGTGGATAGACCCCAGATAGATAGACCCCCCCGTGTGGATAGACCCCCAGAAGCTGTGGACTGGTTCACTTGGGGCCTCTATGAAGGACCGAGCTACGACAGCATCGACACACACCATGGGGAAAATTCTCCTTTTACCCCTCTCGCTCTCACTCCTCCTTCCTCCCCAACCCACCCACACGTTTTCAGCGACACCCTCCCCTTTCTCCCCTACCCACCTCCCCTTTCCCCTCCCCCTTTTCCCCCCTCTCCCACCCCTCACACAGCCACCCCCTGTACCCAAAATTACCTCAATTTTCCCCTCAGTAAGTTGAGAACTCTCGTCTAGGAAGGAACGAACAGCAAAGGGGAGGTGGGGGGGGTTTCTTTTACCAAGGATCTCTCTCTCTCTCTCTCTCTCTCTCTCTCTCTCTCTCTCTCTCTCTCTCTCTCTCTCTCTCTCTCTCTCTGTGTGTGTGTGTGTGTGTGTGTGTGTGTGTGTGTGTGTGTGTGTGTGTGTGTGTGTGTGTGAGACTTGGCGATGGACCCTGGAGGACACAGAGAGAGAGAGAGAGAGAGAGAGAGAGAGAGAGAGAGAGAGAGAGAGAGAGAGAGAGAGAGAGAGAGAGAGAGAGAGTCTGTCACGTCTACCCCCCATTTTCTTCCTCACATCGCCTTTCTCTAGTGCCGGACACACCTATCTTGGTACACAATGGGGTGTTTCCCCCCCCTCCCCCCCTCCCCCCCCCCTCCCCTCCCCCCTCCCCTCCCCCCCCCCTCCCCCCCCTCCCCCCCCCCCCCCCCCCTCCCCCCCCCCCTGTCTTCAGAGACGAATATATTTTTTTCCCCTTCGTCCCATCAAACTCCTCCCTTCCTCCCCTTCCCCTCCCCTTCCCTTCACACTTTCTTTTTCTTTCTTTTCTCACACTTATAACTGAATGTTTCCTCTACTTCAGGAGCTACTTAGAACGGCCCTTAGACGTGGCTGGGGGGGAGGGGGAGGAGGGGGTTAGTAGAGAGAGAGAGAGAGAGAGAGAGAGAGAGAGAGAGAGAGAGAGAGAGGGGCGGCGCTGGGGGGAAAGGGGGGGTTAGTAGAGAGAGGGGGGGATGTGCGCCAAGGGTGGAGAGATGGGGGAGGGGTGCGCTAAGGGTGGAGTGAGGGGAAGGGTGTGCACTAAGGGTGGAGAGAGAGGGGAGGGGTGCGCTAAGGGTGGAGAGTGAGGGGAGGGGTGCGCTAAGGGTGGAGAGATGGGGGGAGGGGTGCGCTAAGGGTGGAGAGTGAGGGGAGGGGTGCGCTAAGGGTGGAGAGAAAGGGGATGGTGCGCTAAGGGTGGAGATGGGGGGAGGGTTGCGCTAAGGGTGGAGAGATGAGGGGAGGGTTGCGCTAAGGGTGGAGAGTGAGGGAGGGGTGCGCTAAGGGTGGAGAGATGGGGGAAGGGTGTGCGCTAAGGGTGGAGAGATGGGGGGAGGGGTGTGCGCTAAGGGTGGAGAGATGGGGGGAGGGGTGTACGCTAAGGGTGGAGAGAGAGGGGAGGGTTGCGCTAAGGGTGGAGAGATGAGGGGAAGGGTGTGCGCTAAGGGTGGAGAGATGGGGGGAGGGGTGTGCGCTAAGGGTGGAGAGATGGGGGGAGGGGTGCGCTAAGGGTGGAGTGAGGGGAAGGGTGTGCGCTAAGGGTGGAGAGATGGGGGAAGGGTGTGCGCTAAGGGTGGAGAGATGAGGGAAGGGTGTGCGCTAAGGGTGGAGAGAGGGGGGAGGGGTGTGCGCTAAGGGTGGAGAGATGGAGGGAAGGGTGTGCGCTAAGGGTGGAGTTGACGCCATAACACATCTACCAAAGTTAAGGGAGCCATGGCAACACCTTGCAGGGGGGGGGGGGGGGAGGGGGAGGGGGGGGGTAGAGGGACACTCTTATTTGTATTGATCATGTTGAGGTGGGGGAGGGGGAGGGGGGGAGGGGGAGGGGTCTGTGTTGACCAGGCCGTGGCAACCTGGCCGTAGCTTGCATGTTGCTGGGGGGGGGAGGGGGGGGTAGCCAGAGATTGCTGGGGGGGGAGAAAACTTGGGGGCGTTGGGGTGGTTGTGTGGGGGTGGTTGGGGGGAAGGCAAGAGGTTTGGTTGTGGGGGGAGGGAGGTAGGGGTTTGGTGACCTGGGGGGAAGGTGGGAGGTTGCTGGGGTGGGATTAGTAACCTGGGGGAGCTGGGAGGTTGCTGGGGAGGGATTAGTAACCTGGGATCAATAGGGAGTTTAAGGGGGTTGGTTTGAGGGGGAGGAAAGAAAGGGGCTCTTCACTGGCGACCTAACATGGCGGAGTCCGGTAACACCCATATCTATCTATCTATCTATATATATATATATATATATATATATATATATATATATATATATATATATATATATATATATATATATAATGACTGGTTGGGTCATTTATATCATTACGACAAAGAGGGGAGAAAGGAGAGGGGAGAGAGAGGGGAGGGGTAGATGATATATAGTAGAAGTTCCCCCTTCTCCCCTCTCCCCTCTCACCCCCTTCCCGGAAATCTACCGCCCCCCTCCCTTATCTGTCTGTGACATCTGGGGGCGTTATTTATTTAAATGGCTTTACGTTTTCTCCGTCTCGAAGCGTTTTTTATTTTTTTTTTGATTGAAAATGTGCCGCGTTTGGAGACCTGGAGGTTTTCACTTATCTGAGGTCGGCAGGGTTTCTTAGAAACCATATGATCTGTTTTAGAAACCTGTGGACCTTACTTTCTATATCGATATATAGAAACCCATGCTATATCGGTAAATAGAAACCCATGTTATATCGTAATATAGAAATCCATGCTATATCGATATATAGAAAGCCATGCTATATT
>NC_092263.1:13716247-13718747 GCF_036320965.1 Panulirus ornatus | reverse complement strand
ATATAAGAGGCTTCTATATGTATACTATATATATATATATATATATATATATATATATATATATATATATATATATATATATATATATATATATATATAATGTGTGTGTTCATACTCAAGAAGTATCGTAAGTTGAGGACTGTTATCGTACACCTGGTAGCACCGTCGTCTGTTTACGATTTCTTACACGAACTCAAAAGTTGACGAAAGTAAATTGAACTCCAAATTTTTGTGTTTTTTTTTGGAGGGAAAAAAAACAGAAACACTGGCTTGTGTAGCGCTTGTGTTGGCGATCAACAAAGGTAGTTTGAGACACAAAAGAATTGATGGTACAGGAATTTTCTCTTTTTATTTAATGTTTTTATTTTGATAATGAGTTATTTATCAAAATCGTGATCTGGACGAACTATCGTGTGTTCATAGTGAAGGAACCCACTCCCACCCCAACCCACCCCCCATAGACACGGGAATGGTGGAACGACCCATTTGGTAGTTTGCGTTCTTTATAGTCTACAGTCAAGACCTGGAAGGGAGTTTACCTTGTCTAATCTCCCTAGAGTATACAAGAGTTTACAAGTAAGGGAGTCGTTTACAGTTTACAGATGGTTTACAAGCTGGACGGGTTTACGTCTTTGCTCAGTCTAGAAATGGTTTACAACCAGGATGGGTTTACCTCCCTCTCACCATACCCCACGAATGGTTTACTACCAAAGTGGCAGTTTACCTTCTATCCCACGAGAGAGTTTACGAAGGATTTACAACCAGAATAGCAGTTTACCTTCCTCCTTCCCCAAGGGTTTACATGAGTTTACAGCCAGTTTACACAAGTCGTAGTTTACTAAGACGTAAACAATATGACCCAGGTAAAGAAAGATAAGGTAGACTTGTGTACAATGGTCATCAGGGGACCGAATATTGAGGTAAGAAAGGTCATGTCGAATATCGGAATATTCTCTGATATTCTCCGTGGAGAATATTTGAAGAGAATATTGCCACGACCAATGTAATGGTCATAGTTTATGTGATATCGGAAATGTTTTTTTTTTTTTTTGTGGCCATAATAAAAGATCTGGTTTCCAAGAAGTGGTTGGGTTTTATTAATATTTCTCTCTCTCTCTCTCTCTCTCTCTCTCTCTCTCTCTCTCTCTCTCTCTCTCTCTCTCTCTCTGGAGCAATTTGCCAACTTCGTGAGAGCCAGACCCTTGACCCTTGACCCCATTACAACTTTTCTTAACTATTTCCTCTTTCTTGCTTCTTCTTCTTCTTCTTCTTCTTCTTCGTCCTCTTCTTCTTCTTCTTCTTCTTCTTCTTCTTCTTCTTCTTCTTCTTCTTCTTCTTCGTCCTCTTCTTCTTCTTCTTCCTCTTCTTCTTCTTCTTCTTCTTCTTCTTCTTCTTCTTCTTCTTCTTCCTCTTTTTCTTCTTTTTCTTCTTCTTCTTCTTCTTCTTCTTCTTCTTCTTCTTCTTCTTCTTCTTCTCTCTCTCTCTCTCTCTCTCTCTCTCTCTCTCTCTCGTGCTCAAGAGGTTAAAGGGACAACCCCCCCCTCCTCTCCCCTCTCTCCCTCCCCCCCCTCCCATTACCTTGTAAGACACAACCATCGTTTTGATTGTTGGTGATTCGACCCCCTCCCCCCTCCTCCTCCCCCTAAACAACCCACCACACACACACACCCACTCCCCCCCCTCATCTAACTGTCTTCTCTGCCCGGCTAACTACCTCGTTAGAGGTCTCTGGCCAATGGACATTTGATCTTTAATTATGCAAGATGGCCATCAGCACTTGGAATTTCGTGAATATGTTTTGCTCTACACAGGTTAGGTAAATTGGGTAATTAAATAGCCTTCTTTATATATATGTATATATATATATATATATATATATATATATATATATATATCATATATGATCGTTGTTCCCCGCGTCAGCGAGGTAGCGCCAGGAAACAGACGAAGAACGGAACCATCCACACTCATATACACGTGTATATAAACGTAAACTCCCATACACGCACATATACATACGTATACATACATATACATACACATACACATTGACATATACACATGTACATATTCTTGCTTGTCTTCATCCATTCCCTGCGCCACCCCGCCCCACAGGAAACAGGATCGCTAACCCCTGCTTCAGCGAGGTAGCGCCAGGAAAACAGGCAATAAATATATGTATATATATATCCATTACCATTTTGGTCAATTGTCGTTTAATTTAAACGATATGTATGCATGGATCGACGCGCGACAGGCTTTGGCCATACATTCAAAATTTAGTGTCGCTGATGATTGTAAATTTATATATATATATATATATATATATATATATATATATATATATTGTGTAGTTTATAAACGTGATATTGTCGTGTATATAAATTCATGAGACACTTTAGTCTACGATGTATATAAATTCTGTCAGGAGGGTTCACCTGCTGTGTATATATATATATAATATATATATATATATATATATATAGAGAGAGAGAGAGAG
>NC_092263.1:13703747-13708747 GCF_036320965.1 Panulirus ornatus | reverse complement strand
AGGCTCCAGGACCAAGGATGACTGGAATGGTCCAGGACCAGAGGTGGTCTGGAAGGCCTGGAACCAAAGACGACTGGAATGATCCAGGATCAGAGGTGGTCTGGAAGGCCTGGAACCAAAGACGACTGGAATGGTCCAGGACCAGAGGTGGTCTGGAAGGCCTGTAACCAAAGACGACTGGAATGGTCCAGGACCAGAGGATGACCGAGAGAGAGGGACCACTGGAACGCTGCAGGACCTACTGTCACCCATGAGAGACCTTGGGAACAAAAATGACTGGAATAATGATCCTGGATCTTCGAAGGTCCAATCCCCCTTTTTCCCTGTACCCCATGGAAGGAAGGAAGGAGGTGGAAGACCATCTCTTTTAAGTGGAGTGGTCCGTGGATGGCTTCGGTGGTGGTGGTGGAGGGTAGTGGTGGATGGATGTCGTAGGGGAAAGACAGTGTTACCAAGAGACGCTCTGGAAAACCCCTCAACCCCCCCATCTCCATCCCCTCCCCTTTCTCCTTCTTCCCTTCCCCTTCCCAACCCACTCCTCCCTACCTAAGTTTACCAATGGCTGGACTTGCCCTTAGCAATGGCTGGACTTGCCCTTAGCAGTGGCTGGACTTGCCCTTAGAAATGGCTGAACTTAACCTTAGCAGTGGCTGGACTTACCCTTAGCAGTGGCTGGACTTGAGCCCTTAGCAATGGCTGGACTTGCGCCCTTAGCAATGGCTGGACTTGCCCTTAGCAGTTGCTGGACTTGAGCCCTTAGCAATGGCTGGACTTGCCCATAGCAAGGGCTGGACTTGCCCTTATGTGGTCAGTCGAAAGGTCCGTGTGCGCTCGCTGGAGTCCAGCAGGAGGCGGTGTGGGTCTGGACCCCCAGAGTCCGAATCTTTTGTGCCATCGGGTTCCATGGCGTCCGATGTACCATGCTATTCTCCCTCTCTCTCTCTCTCTCTCTCTCTCTCTCTCTCTCTCTCTCTCTCTCTCTCTCTCTCTCTCTCTCTCTCTCTCTCTCTCTCATGGAAACCTAATTTTTACGCCTGGGTTTTCCACCTTGTGGTGGAAAGCAACGGAGATTATTGTACAGGTAAGTAGACACCCCTCGTTGTATTCGGCCTTCGTTAACGACTCGTTAGGGACGAGGGGTCATTAGAGAGGAAGATGGGTTAATTAGGGTCATTAGGGGGTCAGGTTAGGTCAGTCGGTTTAGCGAATATTGGTTTTTTATTTTTCATTATTCAGTCTCGTATGTTGAACCTCGTTATGCCAAACCGTTGTTATAACGAAGTCGGCCAGGGTTGTTCGATGGTTGGTTCTTTGGACGTAGTTCAGCCGTGAGCTTGAACGAGGCCTCTTTGACCTCGTTCCAGGCCCTTGTGACACGTGCGTACGGGAGGGGGAGGAGGACGGGGAGATGAGGAGAAAGGGGGGCGGGCCCCAAGTGACCCAATATAGCGATCTATGATCACCTTCTACATCTACTTTTCCCGGTGGTAGAAACAGGCCCATCTACCTCTACCCTGAGCGGAGGGTGAGATGGGGGGAACTTCAGCTCATCTGGAGACACTCCCACCCCCTCCCCCCCTACGTGGGGCGTTCGCTCCCCCTCTCCCCTCCCCATCTCTCCTCCCCTCCCCATCTCCTCATCTCCCCATAGTGGTGGTCAGGTGTCGCGTTGGATTTGGTGGGGCGAACACGTCATTGCTTGGACGTCTGCTCACCTCCCAGTTGACGGGGGGGAGAGGGGAGAGTAGGGGAGGGGAGGAGAGGGGAGAGTGTGTGGGGAGATGGGGCGGAGGGGCAGGACGAGGGGAAGAGAACGAAGAGAGGGAGGAAAATAGGTGAACATAATATGGGTAACTTTAGTATATATATATATATATATATATATATATATATATATATATATATATATATATATATATATATATATATATATTAGGCACAGGAATTAATCATGAAAATAATATATTATAAAAAGGAAAAAGCTCTGAACGAGGAAAAATTAAAAGACAATAGATTCGCGCGTGCAGAAACCCTCCGCCAAATTTCCAACTTCCCGTTTTCTCTCTCTCATCATAATTTGCTCTCAACTTCACAATGCCAACTTCAGTGGACTTGTGGCTGGAATCAACACCTGACCTCATTAAAGGCGACCCTTGGACATTTCAGTCGTTCGCTCGTTTTAAATGACTTCTTCTTCTCCTCCCACACAGCTCCCAGCGGGCGTTCTTAGGCATTTAAATTCTTAGAATTTTTTAAAAATTTCTTTTGGGGGAAGTTTTTGGGTTTTTTGGGGGGGGGAGGTGTAAGGGCGTTTTATTGCGAGCCATGTTCTAGTTCTGTTGTTAAACAGACTTGCTTTGTTTGACTGTAGGATAAATGGCCTCCCAAAAAAAGGTGAAATTATTGAGTTATTTGATTAATTTGGTAATTTTCATATTTAGTTATTTTTAGTCGTTTTTTTTTCCTCTTTTTAAAAGGACTGTTAATGTGTGGTCGTTTATAAGCAAGGGTCGTGTTGTCGTGCTCAAAGAGTCGTATATACCATCGTACGAAAGACTTATTTCCTTTTATTTTTGTTTTTTGTTTACCCGAGTTATTTACGTCTCTCTCAGATGAGAGAGAGAGAGAGAGAGAGAGAGAGAGAGAGAGAGAGAGAGACTGTCAGGAACTGTAAACAGAGACTTCTATGAAGAAGAGATGAAGAAGAAAATATTAGAATTGTGGGATAGAGAACCATTCAAAGAAAACGGGAGACAGTGATGCACAGAGACAGTTGTTCAGAGAAAACGGACGTGATGAGATAGAAGAGAGAAAAAAAAACGTTTGAGAGAGAGTGACATTATTTTAGAATATATGGTCACTTTTGAACTAGGAATATATGTAGTCTTCTGCATCCAGGGTAAGGGATGAACACAACCCCCATGTTCTATAGAAAGGTATTTTAAGGCAAGATGGTTTGGGACAACGCCTGGTTTCTCCCCCTTTTTTATTTCTTTCTAACTCCTTAAACCTATAAGGGGTAATTCTCAGGGGGTGGATAGATGCTAACCAGCTCACAGGGGTGTAAATGTGGGCAACCACAGCTCTCTCTCTCTCTCTCTCTCTCTCTCTCTCTCTCTCTCTCTCTCTCTCTCTCTCTCTCTCTCTCTCTCTCTCTCACCATCAAAGTCCTCGTAACGACGTAGCAATCATGGCAGTTCAAAGGTGGGTGATTAAAGGTGTTTAAAGGAGCGTAGAAAATGAGGGTTGGGCCAATGGTTACCACCCTCCCCCCCCCCCCTTCCTCCTCCTCCTCCTTCCCCATATTATATTATTATTTTTTTTTTCTCTCTCTCTCTCTCTCTTGCCAACACCGCCGCCAGACGCACATGGGGGGGGGGGGGTTTAGTAGTCTGAGCTCTTCGGGGTTTCTACACAAGCACCCCCCCTCCCCCCACCCCCTCCCCCCACCCCTCCCCCTACCCCCCACGGTTGCAATGGTAGAGGCGTGTGTGTGTGTGTGTGTGTGTGTGTGTTGTGTGTGTGTGTGTGTGTGTGTCTGTGTGTGTGTGTTTGTTTTCTGTCCCATTACGTCACTGCCAGACAGTGGTGGTGGGATCAAACACACACACACACACACACACACACGCCCACGCCCGCCCGTCGCTAGGGTCGTATTGTCTCTGTCATCAGAGTGGGTTGGGCGCCCACCAATAATGTGTCTGTCAACACGCCGGGGGGGAGGGAGGGAGGGGGGAAGGGAGGGAGGGGGGAAGGGAGGGGGGGAGAGTGTCTCAGCCTCCCCCTTCCCCCCCCTCTATCCCACTTTCTTCCTCCTCCCCCCCTCCTCCTCCTCCTCCTCTCCTCGCTTCCCCTCCCCCTTTACCCTTTCCCCTTTCCCCCCACCCTTCTAAAGGGCTGTTGTTTCCCCCTCCCCCTCCCCTTCCCCCCCCCCCTGTGCCGATTTGTATGGACGCTAAATGGTGGAATGGTTATTAGATAACACACGGGGTGGGGCTGGGGGAAGGGGGGGGGGACGGGGGTGGGGTCTGGATTGGTGGTGGCTGGGATTCGAACCGGTGAGGGAGGAAGGTGGGTGGGGGGGGGCGGGGTCACAGCGTCGCGTCGAGAGAGAGAGAGAGAGAGAGAGAGAGAGAGAGAGAGAACGTGTGTTGTTACAATCACTATTTGCTCTGGCGTTACTTCTTGTCTCGCAGTCCTGTGTATGTATACCACGGCTTTACCTTATGTATACACAGACACACACACACACACACACACACACACACACACACACCCTAGCTTATACACCAGCTGTGTGTGTGTGTGTGTGTGTGTGTGCGTGTGTGTGTGTGTGTGTGTGTGTGTGTGTGTGTGTGTGTGTGTGTGTGTGTCCCATATCCCACAATCACATCCCGTGGTCAACAGATAAAGATATTCGGCTCGGTTTAAAATCCCACGAATCACGAATTCCTATTAACACAATTTCGTGGAAAGTCGATTTTTACTGTTATGAAATGTTATATTGTGGTCGTGTGAGCAGTCATGCTACCACTGTGGTGGTGTGGTGGTGTGGTGGTGTGGTGTGGTTGGGTGGTGTGGTGGTGTGGTGTGGTGTGGTGGTGGTGGTGGTGGTGGTGTGGTGGTGTGGTGTGGTGTGGTGGTGGTGGTGGTGGTGGTGTGGTGGTGTGGTGTGGTGGTGGTGGTGGTGGTGGTGTGGTGTGGTGGTGTGATGTGGTGGTGTGGTGTGGTGGTGTGATGTGGTGGTGTGGTTGTGTGGTGTGGTGGTGTAGTGTGGTGTGGTGGTGTGGTGTGGTGTGGTGGTGGTGGTGTGGTGTGGTGGTGTGGTGTGATGTGGTGGTGTGGTGTGGTGTGATGTGGTGTGGTGGGGTGGGGTGGTGTGGTGGTGTGATGTGGTGTGGTGGTGTGATGTGGTGGTGTGGTGTGGTGTGGTTGTGTGGTGTGGTGGTGTGGTGTGGTGTGGTGGTGTGGTGGTGGTGTGGTGTGTTGGTGTGGTGTGG
>NC_092263.1:13681247-13696247 GCF_036320965.1 Panulirus ornatus | reverse complement strand
ATTGACGTGAAGATGTGAGAGTTGTAAATGCATCACTGTATCATTGAGGAGTGAGATGTCAATTAACCCCCCCCCCCCACCAACCCCCCTCCCCCACCTCCTCCCTCCCCCCCCTTCCACTGCGCCCTGGAACCAATTAAGGGGGGGGGGGGAGGAGGGGGGGGTCATATCATATACGAGGCCTAGCCATTAGCGTAATTGGGTACAACTTCATTGTTTGCGTCTTCTCTTCCCCCCCCTCCTCCCCCCCCTCCCCTCCCCCTTCCCTCCCCCCTTAAACCACCCAGTGTCCATAATGTGGTTTATTTTTGTTTATCGAACGCCAAATCAGGGTACAAAGGTTTGGGCCCCACTGATAGACACTTATATACGTATATACGTATATACCATATACTTATGGTATATACGTATATAATGTCTATGATTACTTTTATAATTAACCCATCTATATCATATGCTAATTACCTTTATCAGTTGGTGAACATCGCTTTATGATACATTCACCTTCTGTAGGCATTTTTTGTTGTATGTTCATATCTTTGTTGTATTTCTTCCTCGTATTTATATTCATTCATATTGTTCAGGTATATTTCCTCTATATTTCCTTTTTGATTTCATTGGATTGGTTATAGTCATAGGATAATTATAGTAATAATTATGATTAGTAGTAGTAGTAGTAGTAGTAGTAGAAGTTGTACTATTATCATTATTATTATTATTATTATTATTATTATTATTATTATTATTATTATTATTATCATTATTATTATTATTATTATTATCATTATTATTATTATTATCATTATTATCATTATTATTATTATTATTATTATCATCATTATTATTATTATTATTATTATCATTATTATTATTATTATTATTATTATTATTATTATTATTATTATCATTCATATTATTTTCATAATCATTATTATCTGTATTTATTATGTCTTCACCTTGATCACCCACTAACGACCATTAGCTGGCGCCTCCTGTTATTGTGGTGTTAACAACTGACATGTCTCGTGTCCTTCTGGCAGGGAAGCGCTGGAAAGACGTGGTCTGGACGTGTCTGGAATCCAGGTTTTCGCCGAGGGTTCGCGCACCCCGCTCCCCTTGAACACGGACACGTACGTCCTTGGTGGGAAGACCATCAGGGTCCGTGGTGAGTATTTGGTGTGGTCTTCGTTGTAGTGGGGGAGTGTGTGGAGAGGGAGAGAGAGAGAGAGAGAGAGAGAGAGAGAGAGAGAGAGAGAGAGAGAGAGAGAGAGAGAGACTGGAAGACGTGTGTAAGGCGTATGGCAGTTGGAAGACGTGTGTAAGGCGTATGTCAGTTATATATATATATATATATATATATATATATATATATATATATATATATATATATATATATATATATATACTTTACATGCTAAGCTTTGTGATCAGTGAGATTAGAGAGAGTAAGGGTAAGATATAAGATAAAGCTTTGCTAGATAGATATAATAAAGTTTTGCTAGATAGATATAATAAAGTTTTGCTGGATAGATATAATAAAGTTTTGCTGGATAGATATAATAAAGTTTTGCTAGATAGATATAATAAAGTTTTGCTAAATAGATATAATAAAGTTTTGCTAGATAGATATAATAAAGTTTTGCTAAATAGATATAATAAAGTTTTGCTAGATAGATATAATAAAGTTTTGCTAGATAGATATAATAAAGTTTTGCTAGATAGATATAATAAAGTTTTGCTAGATAGATCAATAAAGCTTTGCTAGATAGATATAATAAAGTTTTGCTAGATAGATATAATAAAGCTTTGCTAGATAGATATAATAAAGCTATGCTAGATAGATATAATATATCAAGTCATGTCAGAGATGATGTTTTGTATGAAACAACTTCAAAATTATTGGCGTTCGTGATAATGATTTCTTCTTTTAAGAATTATTTTCCATGAAGGATTGATATAGTCCAGGTTTTGGAAACAAAGGATTTAATTGTCGTTTTAAAGGATTACATGTCCTCAGATAGGATTGGAATTGAAGTTTATACAGTGTGGAAGATGGTTCAGAAGGCGTAAACAAGGGAGATCAATAGAATGGTATATGGCTATAGATGTATTCACATAATGGAGTTGAAGTGTATATATATTTTGCATTTGTAAGTCATTAAGCCTCCAAGAAGCTTACATCGCTTTAATATCAGCTGGAAAGTAGATATTTAATCTATCTTTGATTAGATCCATCTTGAGAAAAACTAGTTAGAATATACTGGGTCGCAAGAGGAGGAAAAGAAGAGGAGAAGTGGAGAGGATTTAGGGAAAGCCGTGTGATGGAAGTTTGGCGTGAAGAACTTTGTGATACCAGACATCCTGGACGGCAAACCAGACGCCCTGGAAAGCTTTTGAGGATAAAGGAAGCAACGAAAAAAGAGAGATGAAACAACTCACAACCCAGGTTGATCCAGAGCCCCAAGTTGTGAGCCGGGTTGTAACGGAGGAGTTAGAGACGGAGGGCCAAGAAGAAATTACCCGGGATCACAGTCCATTCCACGTTCCATTTTGTCTGTATACGATGTCAGGGAATTTTTTTTTTTGGGGGGGTGGAAGGGGAAGGTTTTCGGGGGGGGTTGGTTGGAGGGGGGGGTTTATCTTCGTGAGTGGCTTCCAATCTCTATGGTGGGGGGTGTGTGTGGGGGGGAGGTGGGTTAGGAATGAATGAGGGTGAGGTTGGGGGAAGAACAGAACATGGGATTCGAAGGGAACAGCAGAACATGAGATGGGAGGAGGTCAAGGGGAAACAGGAGAACATGGGATGCGTGGAATTGAAGGAAGAGGAACAACAGAACATGGGATGCGTGGAATTGAAGGAAGAGGAACAACAGAACATGGGAGGAGTGGAATTGGAGGAGGAGGAACAATAGAACATGGGAGGCGTGGAATACAGGTAGTAACAACAGAACATGGGAGGCGTGGAATTGAAATTGTATCGTAGGAACGCGGTGGTGTAAGGTTCGTCTAGGGGGGGGGGGTACTCTCTCTCTCTCTCTCTCTCTCTCTCTCTCTCTCTCCTCTCTCTCTCTCTCTCTCTCTCTCTCTTCCTAATCATTTTTTTTCACAGAAATCTGTATTTCTTTATTTTGTTTCCCTCCACTAGATCATTTACGATACAGTAATGACTGTTTTATTATCATTGATTATCACATAACCAGTTACGATAGATAGATAGATCAGTATCTTTCGCAATAGACAGAATAGATGGATTGTATTAGTTTCTATTTTCACGATAGATTGAGATGTATTGTCCAACAGACTTTCCTACATGAACAATTTGGTGCAAAAACAAAAACAAAAAAAATTGAGGAAATAAGTTTTTTGAATTCGATATGACGCTCCTCCCATTTTCTTTGAAGTTAAAACTTCACAATTTCGTTCGTTTCCCGTTTGGAGAAAAATCATAAAGTAGCTCGTTTTCTGTTTAAGGAAAAAAATATATAAAAGATATTGCAACAAAACTTCGTTTTCTGTTGGGGAAGGGAAAAAAAAATCAGTCTAGGTCGTTTTCTGTTTGGAAAAAATCGGAGTGTAGTTCGTTTTCTGTTTGGGGTAAAAACTCATAGTAGATTTTTAATTTCCTTTTCTTTTTTTTACTTGTTCTTGGGAAGAGAACTTTGGCTAATGGGACTTTAAGGTTTAGAAAAGGGGGAGAGGTGGGGTGTGGTGAGAGAGAGAGAGAGAGAGAGAGAGAGAGAGAGAGAGAGAGAGAGAGAGAGAGAGAGAGAGAGGTAGTGGCTATTCTATAGAGGGGAAAGAAGGGGGTAAGCAGGGGTTTCGACCCCCCCCACCTCCCTCTACTCTCTGGGGTTTGTGGCTGGTCTTGCCCCATCCCCAGATCTCTGGGGGGGTTTGGTGGGGGGGGGGGTGTTAGCGACAGATCGCTTTTAGCTTGATTGAGGGGATGGGGTTGAATGGGGGGGGGGAGGAAATGATACAGTGGTGATGGTGTTGGTCCACGACTTGTCATGGGGGGGAAGGAGGAGGGGGGCCCCCCCAGCTTCCAGAACACACACACACACACACACACACACACACACACACACACACACACACACACACACACCCCAGAGAATCATGTCCAGGGAATAAAAGATTTTGAACCCCACAAGAATAGAATGAAAAAAAGAAATAGAAAAAAAACACAAAAGATGAAAAAAAGATGAATAATACCTTTTCATTATGATGTTATTCATCCTATCCTGCGTGTAGACATTACCGCAGTGCCTGCCTTGGTTATCATTATTCAGACTAAATGAATAAATGAATAAAAGATTTACTTACTGTTGAGCAAGAGATGAGTAGAGTGAATAAATGAATGAATTCAAACCAGATGAACAAATGAGTAATAGACTTACCCACTCACGAGTGAGATGAATGAATGTATTTAAACTTATGAATGAATGAATAAAAGATTGACTCACTCATGAGTAAGAGATAAATGAAGGAATGAGTGAATGAATGAATGAATGAAGTTGTTATCTGGGAATGGAAGGGGTAGAGAGAGAGAGAGAGAGAGAGAGAGAGAGAGAGAGAGAGAGAGAGAGAGAGAGAGAGAGACGGGTTTGAATAATCTTTTCCATTGTCGTATATCCTTTCCCACGAATATTATGAATTTATTCATTTTGCACATTATGCATTTGTGTACACACACACACACACAGTCGGGAGGGGGGAAGGGGGGGAAGACCTTCCAGTCCCCTATCTCAGTGCACAGTCTCTCTCTCTCTCTCTCTCTCTCTCTCTCTCTCTCTCTCTCTCTCTCTCTCTCTCTCTCTCTCTCTCTCTCTCTCAACCTCCGCCGCTCTCGCCCACTCTTCCCATTTTCTTTACATCATTGCCATTCCCCCCCCCCACCCCCAACCCTCTGGTCAGTATGTGTGTGTGTGTGTGGGGGGGGGGGGGACTTGTCTATTCTACTTTGGCGTTGATAGATACCCCGTTTTCTTTTTCCTGCCCGGGACCCATTTTCTATGTTGCGCTTCTCCATATTCGTCTGTGGTCCCCTTCCCCATTTTCTGTAGTTCAGTTTCCCCTTTTCGTCGTTGTCATTTCCCATTTTCTCTGGTGCACTTCCTCTTATCACTTGGTGCCCCTCCCCCAATTTACTATGATGTCCTTTCCTATTTTCTTTTTTTTTTCCCTCCCATTTTCTGTGATGCCACATCCAATTTTCTACGTTCTGGCCCGACAGCATAATGGACTGCAGGCGTCGCGTCACACACACCCCCTTAAAGGGAGCACGTCCGAATTTTTAGGATCTTGGCCTCCCTTAAAGGGGTGAACTACCTAAAATTTTCTCCTTTTTTTCTCTCTTCTTTCCCTTAATGACGTAATGTGGTCGTGAGTGGTAGACTGGCACTGGGGAAGGGTCGTTCTCCACTCTGGGGTCGTCCTTGAAGATAGACAGACTCACACTTGGGAGGGTCGTTCTCTACTCATAGGTCGTGCTTGAGGGGTCGTTTGACACGGAAGAGGTCGTCCTACAGGGTAGGTTAAGATTGTGGAGGTCGTACTCCGGAGTTGTCGAACACTATAGGGTCGTCCTCAAGTCTGAAGTGGGAGGTTGTACTCCAGGGTTGTCGAACACTATAGGGTCGTCCCCAAGTCTGAAGTAGAGGTCGTACTCCAGGAGAGTCGAGCAATAGGGGTCGTCCTCAAGCTTGAAGTGGGAGGTCGCACTCCAGGGTTGTCGAACACTATAGGGTCATCCCCAAGTATGAAGTAGGAGGTCGTACTCCAGGGTAGTCGAGCAATAGGGGTCGTCCTCAAGTTTGAAGTGGGAGGTCGCACTCCACTCTCTGGTCGTCCGGCAGAATAGCCTGGCATGTCGTCCTGAGGGGAGTGGTCCTCCACCCAATTTCAGCTCGTCCTCCAGCCGAGTATGAGAGCGTCGAGGTTGGCCTCCAGATGTTTCTCTTTTTTTTCCCCCAGTCTGTCCAACACCAGAATTATGATGGCAGACACAAGTGGCCAGACGTCTCCCTCCGTGTGATGAATGAGGTGTGAATTATACCTTCCTCCTCTTCCTCTTCCTCTCCTCCTCCTCTTCTCTTCTTCCTCCTGTTGGCGACTTGGCCTCAGGGCAATCCGTGGCCAAACCCTCCCTCCCTCCCTCCTCCTCCCTCCCTCCTTCCCTCCCTCCCTCCCTCCCTCCCTCCCTCCTTCCCTCCCTCCCTCCCTCCCTCCCTCCCCCCAAATCTAGCGCGCCTCACACATCTGCTCCAAATGATAATAAAACTTGAGAAGCCCCGACGCTAAACCTTTTACTCTACAGACACATCCACCCACACCTGTCTGGCTCCCACACACACACACACACACACACACACACACACACACACCCACACCCACACACACACACAGAGAGGGTGTGTACGCCCCTCACACGCAACCTAATCTTGGGGCGTTAATACACATCAAAGACGCCCTCCTGATGTGTGAGACCCAATCCATCGCTACGGAATGTCTACAAAAAGGTTTATCTCTCTCTCTCTCTCTCTCTCTCTCTCTCTCTCTCTCTCTCTCTCTCTCTCTCTCTCTCTCTCTCTCGTCTAGAGCGGATGAAAGTCCCTCTGGCACGAACGCATCGCCTCGTCCGTCCGTCGGTCCGTCCGTCCATGTTTCCTCCCCTCCCCCTCTTTCTCCCTCCCCTCCCCTCTTCCCCTCCTCCCCGTTATCAGCTGACGCTGTCGTGTCCCCCCCCCCAAACCACTGGAAAAAATCAATAGTGGAATGTTGACGCTGGTGGACCATCACTAGTAACCCAACCCCTTGATGAATCTTCTCCTTCTCTCTCTTTTTTTGTCGTTGTATTTCTGTTCTTGTTTGTCCATGTCTTTGCTCAAGGGGAGGTGTGTGGTGTGTGCTTGCTTGCTTGCTTGCTTGTACCACAGTTTCTCCATGACCGATCAATGAGGTGGTTAGGTTCATTGTTAACTCTCTGTCTGCTTATAAAGTCTCTCTCTCTCTCTCTCTCTCTCTCTCTCTCTCTCTCTCTCTCTCTCTCTCTCTCTCTCTGCTTAGATGTGTTTACGGAAGGACGCTGGTACTGCGCATGCGTTTCCAGGAGTCGCATGTACCTAACTCTAACCTAACCTAACCTAACCTAACCTAACCTAACCTAACCTAACCTAACCTAACCTAACTTTAACCTAATCTATCTTTAACCTAACCGAACCTATCTAACCTAACCTAACTTTAACCTAATCTACCTTTAACCTAACCGAACCTAACCTAACTTTAACCTGACCTAACCTAACCTAACCTAATCCCTTGAACCCAGTCGTGTGGTGTATTTATGTGCCGTGGGGGAAAAAAAGGCAGTTCAGATATGTCAACCGTTGCTGATAATAACCCCTCTCTTTCCTCCCCTCCCCCCCCACCACCCCTCCTCCTGGGGTCTCAGTGAAGCAACCAACCACCACCTACCCCACCCCAACCCCCCGCTAAGCTTCTGGGTAAGGCCGTCTCCCCCCCACACACACAGCTCCAATAAACGACAGATGCAATCCACTCCACTCCAGTCCAGCTCCTTGCTCCTCGCCTCTCCAGGACCACGACGCACTCATCACTCTTGTCCGTCGGGGTTTAAGGCTCCTTGTGTCCCTGTCGTTCCCAACGTCCCCATTATGGGGGACTAGACACCCTCGGGGAATGGGGCGCTGCCTGTCGCACCCGTTCTCCCAGATGGGGCCCTGCCTGTTGCACCTTTCTCGAAGATGGGGCGCTGCCTGTCGCACCCGTTCTCCCAGATGGGGCGCTACCTGTTACACCTTTCTCGAAGATGGGGCGCTGCCTGTCGCACCCGTTCTCCCAGATGGGGCCCTGCCTGTCGCACCTTTCACCCAGAAGATGGGGCGCTACCTGTCGCACCCTTCACCCAGATGGGGCGCTCCACCCAGAAGATGGGGGAGGCGCCCCCCCGGTCGTAACACACGACAGGTTCTCCTAATGAGGAAGTGGTTGATTATATGAGATGATTACGCCTCAGGTGGTGGTGACAGATGGATCACAGCGGGTGCACGTGAGGTAGAGGAGCAGTCGCCACAGCGCTCTCTCTCTCTCTCTCTCTCTCTCTCTCTCTCTCAATAGGGGGGGGGGGGGCCTCGTGGCTCTGACCAGGAGGCCAAGGGTGAGAAAGATACCTACAGCAGCCCACCCCTCGTAAACCGCGAGTACAACAATGTCACAGAACAGCAGGAACAGCTGGACGAGCACACACACACACACACACACACACACACACACACACACACACACACACACACACGAACAATCCCTCTCTCTCCCTCCCTCCCTCTCCGTCGTTCATCCAAGTCATGAATAAGACTGAACTCCTCTTAATTGCTTCTGCAGCACACGCCGCAACCTCACGGATCCCTGTCGAACCCTCGGTACCCCAGCGAGGAGGAGGAGGTCTTCCTCTTCCTCCTCCCCCTCCTCCTCCTCACCACCATGAACCTCCTCCTCCTCCTCCTGTTTCCATGGACACCAGCAGAACAGATGCCAGTGTTACCATATTTCCACCCAGCGGGGAGGAGTGTGCCCCTAGCCCTGGGCGCGGTAGCGGAGGGGGAAGATGAAGAGAAGTCGCATGAAAAATACAAGGAATATGGAAGTGCATGAGAGAGAGAGAGAGAGAGAGAAGCGGAAAGAGGGACGAAGGTTAAATGAGAATAGAGACACACACGCGCGAGCGAGCGGAGTCGCTCACTGGAGTTAGGACACACACTAGAGGGCCTGAGGAAGAGACAGAGAGAGAATATATGCGAGACCAAATAACGCGGGTCACTGAGAGACGACAGCGAGAGGTCATTGTGAGGCGTCTGGCTCTCCCTGCTGTGTGTGTGTGTGTGTGTGTGTGTGTGTGTGTGTGTGTGGCGCGGCGGCTTCGTGTTTATGTGAGTGCGACGGACCACCGCCGCCAATGTGGTGGTTCCCCCCCCCCCACCCCCTCCCCTCCCCGCCCCTTCGGCCGATGGCATCGGGTTTCATGAACCCGCGAGAGGCCGTCGGGACCCGCATCCCGGGCGAGGATGTCTCCCGGTCGGGCCGTCTTGATGACGTCGCTGATCGCCTGATGGTAATAGACCTCAGGAGACGCGATGGAGGAGCCTTGTTTCTCCTCTCCTCCTCCTCCTCCTCCTCTTCTTCCTCCTCCTCCTCCTCCTCCTCCTCCTCCTCCTCTTCCTCCTCCTCCTCTTCCTCCTCCTCCTCTCCTCTTCCTCCTCTTCCTCTTCCTCCTCTCCCACACAACCCAGCCCATGGGATGGCCCTCCTGTGGGAGAAGGGGCGTTGTTGCAGCCAATGGCGTTGGTTGGGTTCTACCACTGCCGTGTGTTTACCATGGAAGGGGCCTGTCACCACACACCACCCAGCCCCTCTGGTGTACGTGCCTTCCTCGCTGGCGAAGTCCCTCCCTGTGGCACCCTCTCCCATCAGCGGGACAGGGACCTACACACACACACACACACACACACACACACACACACACACACACACACGCACGTACGTACAGCAAAGTGTAAAAACCTCCTCTGGCCTTTGGTCATGTGTCCAAGCCATTAAGCTAACCCTGGTGAACGAAGCTCCTTCAACTTCTTGCATTTTCCCCTTCGACCGATCCATCAAAGGGGGGGGGAAACGACGCCCCTCCCCCCTCCCTCTGCCCCTCATTCCCCTCCCTTCCCCTCCTCTTCACTTGAGCGCCGTCCGTCCCAACTCAATTCTCTCCAGAGCAGATCTTTCAGTATGACCAATGCTCCACGTCCTCCAGCGTATGGTAGGTTCCTCTCTCTCTCTCTCTCTCTCTCTCTCTCTCTCTCTCTCTCTCTCTCTCTCTCTCTCTCTCTCTCTCTCTCTCTCTCTCTCTTTCTCCTCCACCACCCCCCTTTCAGTCTCAAAGGGTCGAGTTGGAAGGGTTACAGAGTTGGAGTGAGAGAGAGAGAGAGAGAGAGAGAGGTGGGGGGGGCGGCCACCTCTCCTCCTCACCTCTCTAACCCTTCCACTCAACCCATCCATTTCCATCCCCTTCTGAACTCTCTACGCCCCTCTCCCCTTCCCCTTCCCCCTTCACTTCTCCCCTCCCCCCACAGCTGGAGTCACTTCCTCACAGATGGTTATCGAAACTCGCCTCCTACAGGAAGCACCATCTGCGAGTAATCCACTCACACCATCTGGCGCCTCATGGTGGAGGGGGGGGGGGGGGTTGGAGGGTCGGGGGGTTGCCTGGAAGAGAGAGATGAAAAGCTGGTAACACCTTACCCATCACCACCGCCCCATCACGTAGACCATCACCCATACCACACGTCGGAAACACCCATCACATCCCCCTCACCTCCCTGTCCCCTTACATCAATACGACCCCCCTCACCCTACCACCACCCACTACAGTCAACACACACACACACACACACACACACACACCCACACTACAAAGTTCCACCCCCCTCACCCTACCACCACCCACTACAGTCATCACACACACACACCCACACACACACACCCACACTACAAAGTTCCACCCTCCACACTACATGTCACCCACTACAGTCAACACACACACACACACACACACACCCACACCACAAAGTTCCACCCCCACTCCACAAAGTTCCACCCTCCACACTACATGTCACCCACTACAAATCCACTACACGCTCGAACCAACCAGACATCCCCACCTACAATACCCCCCCCCCCTCCCTCATTACCAACACACACACACACACACACACACACACACACACACACACACCCTGGTCTCTCTCTCTCCTCGCACTCTGCACAATCTAACGCACTCTCCACCCCCCCTGACAACACACATTCACACACTCTACCCCAACACGTCCACAACCAATTATCTACTCGTTCACTACACACACACACACACACACACACACACACACACGCTGGCCCTTGAGTTAAAACTGGAGATAAATTATCCATTCATTTAAGCGTAGGGACGCGGGCTAAACGACCCTTGACCCCCGTCGTCATGTGGTTGGGAACACACACCGTCAAGCAGTGCACGAAGATTGCTATAACCTCAGAGGAAGTGGAGTGGCTGTCTACTTAAAAGTGATCTTGTACGACATGGTTAAGCGAGGCAGGATGACATGTGTAAGTGTGGAAAGGGTCGTTTAAAAAGAATAAGGTCCTTGAATTCACCTTGCGTTAGTATGTGTGTGTGTGTTTGTGTGATGTGTGTGTGTGTGTGTGTGTGTGTGTCTAGGTCAAGAGACGGGAAAAGGGGGGGGGGGGAGCAACCCAAATGTAAAACTCTCTCTCTCTCTCTCTCTCTCTCTCTCTCTCTCTCTCTCTCTCTCTCTCTCTCTCTCTCTCTCTCTCTCTCATCTCGTGAAGACAAAAGACAGAAATTCTCCGCCTTGTCGAATTCTCTTTGTAATTACATTACACAATCGTGTCGCCGAAGTTCTCTTTCCCCCACCCCCCCCGACCACAACCCCCCCCCCCATCCCTCAGTAATTACATTGCGTCTTGACGAAGTTGTTCGCCTCTTAATAATTACATTATATATCTTGAAGTTCTTCGCCTCTTAATAATTACATTATATATCTTCACGAAATTGTTCGCCTCTTAATAATTACATTATATATCTTGAAGTTGCTCGCCTCATAATAATTACATTATATACCTTAACGAAGTTCTGCCCCTCTACGTAATTACATTAAGTCTTGTGTCGGGGTTACTCGTATTGATTACATTTCATCTCGCCGAACACCCTCTCGGTAATTACATTACATCTCGTTGACATTTTCCCCCTCCCCCTTACCCTCCTACCTACCCCCACCCCCCCTCCACCCTCCCCCCCCTTCTTAGTAATTACATTACATCTCCTCGAAGTTCCCTCCCTTAGCAATTACATTATCCACCCCCTCCCCCACCCTCTCGTCGAACCCCACCCCTCTCAACCCACCCACCCCCCACCCCCCCCTTAATGTCGTCACCTCTTCTAACTGTTTCATTATAATCCTTTTTTAATTAGTTGATCCAGTCACACACACACACACACACACACACACACACACACACACACACACACACACACACACACACACCACCTCTTTTTTTGGAGGGGGAAAGGGATGAAGGATTTGAGGGAAGGGGGAAGAAGGGATGGAGGGGAGAAGGGGTAAGGGGAAGGGGGTGTTTAACGAGAGGTGGGGCGCATGGCTGAGAGGGGAATGGGGGTTTAAAGGGGCCCCCTTATACATCTTTCATTAGTTGTAGCGACCCACAAAAACGTTGTGGCCCAGAAAAGTAAATTGATTTATATTTTTAATATATAATAATATATATATTTTTATAGAGAGAAGAGAGAGGGGGAGAGAGAGAGAGGAGAGGAGAAGGTAAAAGGGGGGGGAAATGAAACACGTTAAGTCCCCCAATGCACTTTGTGTCCTTTTCCATCATCAGGGAGACCAAGAGAAAATAACAATAAATTATTTATACATAGTACATACTCCCATTTGTCGACCGAACCCCGAGCGGAGGATGAACACCTGGGTTGGATGCGGTTTGGGGCCGATCTCCCGCGTATAGGATTCCCACCATTCAGGGGCCCACTGTGTATGTTTGTGCATATGCTGCGCGCGCCCTGGGGCGTTTGACATTGATTTTCCACACAATTTCCCCGGGAAAATTTTTTCATGACCATATTGGATGTTTTGAAAATATATGCAATTTTCATATGGGATCAAATGCGACCGCCCGTATCGCGGCTAGGCTTCTAATGGATAAAGGACATTTCTAATTAGTTAATTATGCGTGATTCACCTCGCCCCAAATTAAATTTTCGGAAATTTTTTATCCATGTTAATGTTACATTAAAATTGTGGAAAATAATTTTGAAGTGGGTATGGGTAACAATAATTGTTTTAGCCCACTAAGTATGATTGAAGGTTATTCGCTAGAGTAATAGATGAATCAAGGCGTAATATACGAGCCGATATTTCGCTTGCACCAAAGACTAAGCAGCATTTAGAAGAAACAGATAAACGACCCAGCCCCGTACGCTTGGGGAAGCGGTATATAACAACCCTTCGTTAGCTTTTTAAAGAGAAATTAGATGAGACGAGTAAAATGAAGAGAAAAGACGCTTTTAATTTCGCGGGGGTTTTCCAGTAGGTGCCCTTAAAATTAGAAAGGTGGCAAGGGAAAGGGATGGTTGTTTTAAGAAAACTTAATTGAGGAACAGTTGTGGAAAGATGTGGTTGACCCCTTGGGAGCCACAAACGGTATATATACGACCCTTGAGCACACGTCGGTTTTATACGCCCTTGAGACCGACGGTTTTTAAAATACGACCCTTGAGCACGACGGTATATTTTCGACCCTTGGCCCACGCGGTATATTACGACCCTGACCCACACAAACGGTATATATACGCCCTTGAGCACGACGGTATATTTACGACCTTAAGCACGACGGTAATATTTTCGCCCCTTTTGAGAACGACGGTTTTAAAAATATACGCCCCTTGAGCACACAGCGGTATATTTACGACCTGAAAACGACGGTTTATATTCCCACCTTGAGTTTGCCCGGTATTTATACGACTTAAAGAAAGACGGTATATTTTCGACCCTTGAGCACGGACGGTATATTTTCGACCCTGGAGCACGACGGTTTATATACGACCCTTGAGCACACGACGGTCTAAAGGGTCGTATTTAAACCGTCGTGTGCCCCAGGGGGTGGGTAATTACGTCTGCCGTTTGTACCGGCGTCTCTTGGGTGGGTACGTCGGGCTCTTTGGCCCGGGTCAAACAGGTCCCTGCAGGGGGGGCGGGGGGGGCCCTCCCCTCTTTCCCGTCCCCTTAAAAAGAGGCCCAAAAAGGGAAAAGAAGGCTTCAGCATAACTAAAAAAAAAAGGAAAAAAAAAAACGGATTTTTTTTTTAAAGATAAAATTTATTATTACACGTACATTACATTAATGTAATCCTTCCTTTACGTTCGGGCGACGTACGAAATACGCTTGCAATTATTTCCCGCGTCATGTACATCACTGGGAATAAGGTAGGGGTTTTGGTGTCCCCCTCTTGTGAAAAGCCGAGGTGTCTATTCCACACTTCCCTTTGTTTTTCCCTTCCCCATGTGTAATAAACATTCATTAGCTGTGCTCGTGGGACGTAGGTGATTAGGGCAAGTTGGTCAACCCCAGAGACAAGAGGAATGCGAAAGCTGTTTCATATATATATATATATATATATATATATATATATATATATATATATATATATATATATATATATATATATATATGTGTGTGTGTTTCTTTCAAACTATTCGCCATTTCCCGCATTAGCAAGGTAGCGTTAAGAACAGAGTACTGGGCCTTTGAGGTAATATCCTCACCTGGCCCCCTTCTCTGTTCCTTCTTTTGGAAAATTAAAAAAAAAAAATAACGAGAGGGGAGGATTTCTAGCCCTCCTCAGCTCCCTCCCCTTTTAGTCGCCTTCTACGACACGCAGGGAATACGTGGGAAGTATTCTTTCTCCCCTATATATATATATATATATATATATATATATATATATATATATTAGGGGGGACTGTCTTTGGATATTTTACAAAATATGGCTGTTTCTGCCTTTGCTAAATTCGATCTCGAAAGCATAATGATTTGTTCGATTATATACGGTTTTCAAAACGCATTTCGGAAATTCCTGTCTCAAAGTCTTGCCTTAATTAGATCGTATAAGTTTTAATTACACCTGTGTGAATGAGCTGCATTGTTGTTTGGTGTAATCATTAAGGATTTTCGATGACCATTTCCCCATTTTCCCCATTTCCCCTATTTTCCCCATTTACCGGACCTTATTTCTTTGTACTATTTGGGTTATTCAAATGTTCCAACTAATGTGGGTTTTGCGCTGTTCTTTCTTCCCTACATTCCTTCACACTGTACTGTCTCCATCTTTATATTGTCC
>NC_092263.1:13663747-13676247 GCF_036320965.1 Panulirus ornatus | reverse complement strand
GAATGGGTTCCGTCAATGTAATTTGAAGGGAAAGGAATGGGTTCAAGGTCAATGTAATTTGAAGGAAAGGAATGGGTTCAAGGTCAATGTAATTTGAAGGGAAAGGGATGGGTTCAAGGTCAATGTAATTTGAAGGGAAAGGAATGGGTTCCGTCAATGTAATTTGAAGGGAAAGGAATGGGTTCAAGGTCAATGTAATTTGAAGGGAAAGGGATGGGTTCAAGGTCAATGTAATTTGAAGGAAAAGGAATGGGTTCCGTCAATGTAATTTGAAGGGAAAGGAATGGGTTCAAGGTCAATGTAATTTGAAGGGAAAGGAATAGGTTCAAGGTCATTGTAATTTGAAGGGAAAGGAATGGGTTCAAGGTCAATGTAATTTGAAGGGAAAGGAATGGGTTCAAGGTCAATGTAATTTGAAGGGAAAGGAATGGGTTCAAGGTCAATGTAATTTGAAGGGAAAGGAATGGGTTCAAGGTCAATGTAATTTGAAGGGAAAGGAATGGGTTCAGGTCAATGTAATTTGAAGGGAAAGGAATGGGTTCCATCAATGTAATTTGAAGGGAAAGGAATGGGTTCAAGGTCAATGTAATTTGAAGGAAAAGGAATGGGTTCCATCAATGTAATTTGAAGGGAAAGGAATGGGTTCCGTCAATGTAATTTGAAGGGAAAGGAATGGGTTCAAGGTCAATGTAATTTGAAAAGAAAGGAATGGGTTCAAGGTCAATGTAATTTGAAGGGAAAGGAATGGGTTCAAGGTCAATGTAATTTGAAGGGAAAGGAATGGGTTCAAGGTCAATGTAATTTGAAGGGAAAGGAATGGGTTCCATCAATGTAATTTGAAGGGAAAGGAATGGGTTCAAGGTCAATGTAATTTGAAGGGAAAGGAATGGGTTCAAGGTCAATGTAATTTGAAGGGAAAGGAATGGGTTCAAGGTCAATGTAATTTGAAGGGAAAGGAATGGGTTCAAGGTCAATGTAATTTGAAGGTAAAGGAATGGGTTCAAGGTCAATGTAATTTGAAGGGAAAGGAATGGGTTCCGTCAATGTAATTCGTTTGAGAAATGTAATTCAGTGATAATGTTTGCTATCTTATCAAAGCTGTTATGCACAAAGTAACTGCCTTCCTTCATGCGTTTAAAAAAAAGAAAAATAAAGTTTTTAAATTCTTTATATATCATTTTTTTTTAATTTCCCAGAAGCGAGGTAACTGTATTATTGCCTGAGAGTGCATTACGTTTTCTTTTTTCTCCCATTTTCTTTTTTTTAGAGTTTGATCTGAATGTATTTATTTTCTCAACTGTGCTCGTCTCACGGAAGCCAATTTGCCAATTAGTTGAGCATCTGAGCGTTCTTAATCACCGTGTCTTGACGTAACGAGGGATGAGGTAGTCTTGCTGTCTGTCTGTTTGTTTGCCTGTCTGTCTCTCTCTCTCTGTCTGTCTATCTATCCGTCTGTGTCTGTCTCAGTCTCAGTCTGTGTCTGTCTGTCTGTTTGTCTGTATGTCTGTCTGTTTATCTGTCTATCTGTCCATTTGTCTATCTGTCTATCTATCTGTCACTCTGTCTGTCTCTCTGTTTGTCTGTCTGTCTATCTCTGTCTGTCTGTCTGTCTGTCTGTCCATTTGTCCGTCTCTCTGTGTTTGTCTCTGTCTGTCTATCTGTCTGTCTCTCTGTGTTTGTCTGTCTGTCTATCTGTTTGTCTGTCTGTCTATCTCTCTGTCTGTCTGTCTGTCTGTCTGTCTATCTGTCTGTCTAGGGGTTGATAAATGATACCTGGTTACACAAACAGAGAGAAGGTTAAGTCTTCCTCTATCAAGTCCAAATTATAATTTATTTACCTTTCATCTTTCTAATATTCCAAGAAGCCAGAAACGTGATTAAATTTTCCCTCAACAAAATTTTATGTACACTACTGTTAATTTCACAGACTTGAATAATAATTTTTAAAAAAATTGAGTGAGGTTTAAATTCTTGAGAAATTTAAAGAAAAAAAACGCCAGAGAAGTGTTAGATTTTAATGTTATAAGTAATTTTTGAGAAATTAGAAAAAAAAAAGCCAAAAGAAGAATTAGAATTTAATGTAATAAGTAATTTTTGAAAAATTAAAAAGATTAGAATTGAATGTTTTAAGTAATTTTTGAGAAATTAAATAAAAAAAAACGCCAGAGAAGTATTAGAATTTAATGTTATAAGAAATTTTTGAGAAATTTAAAAAAAAAAAGCCAAAAGAAGAATTAGAATTCAATGTAATAAGTAATTTTTGAAAAATTAAAAATAGAATATTAGAATTGAATGTTTTAAGTAATTTTTGAGAAATTGAATAAAAAAAACGCCAGAGAAGTATTAGAATTAAATGTTACAAGTAATTTTTACCTTGTCGTTGTTTGTTGACTGTGATGTAGCGGCTATAAACCTACTTGTGTACGAATTTTGTGACACGTCGGTACGACCCTTGGATAATGATGGCTTTAACCTTATGGGGAAAGGCTCAGTAACCGGGGTCGTTATGCCTAAGGGTCGTATATATACCGTCGTGCTCAAGGGTCGTATATATACCGTCGTGCTCAAGGGTCGTATATATACCGTCGTGCTCAAGGGTCGTATATATACCGTCGTGCTCAAGGGTCGTATATATACCGTCGTGCTCAAGGGTCGTATATATACCGTCGTGCTCAAGGTTCGTATATATACCGTCGTGCTCAAGGGTCGTATATATACCGTCGTGTTCAAGGGTCGTATATATACCTTCGTGCTCAAGGGTCGTATATATACCGTCGTGCTCAAGGGTCCTATATATACCGTCGTGCTCAAGGGTCGTATATATACCGTCGTGCTCAAGGGTCGTATATATACCGTCGTGCTCAAGGGTCGTATATATACCGTCGTGCTCAAGGGTCGTATATATACCGTCGTGCTCAAGGGTCGTCTATATACCGTCGTGTGCTCAAGTTGTTATAATGTTCCTAGACAATCAACAGATCTCAATAATAGTCCAATTAAGAGTCATACATTTTTTTTTTTTTTTCTTTTTCTCTGGCGGATCTCTGACATCACTTTGTTGGTCATATTTATTGACAGAAATTGTTTTCCATATCGGCCAGTCCCCTAGTGTGTTGCGCTCTCTGTTGCAGTTTGACATGAATGTATTTTATGGGAACGTCCAAAATATATACTGGGTCACGTTAGCAAATATTGTGCGTTTCCACTGTACTAAGGATATATATATATATATATATATATATATATATATATATATATATATATATATATATATATATATATATATATATATATATTCGAAGTTATGCAGAGAGTTTCTCTCTCTCTCTCTCTCTCTCTCTCTCTCTCTCTCTCTCTCTCTCTCTCTCTCTCTCTCTCTCACCCCGGAGCTTCTGCAGTTTGCATGAGCAACCGGCCATTGCAGGCGTATAGCCCGTTGTAGACAAAGAACAGAGAAGACTCCCCTTCCTCCTCTCTCCTCCCCTTCCCTTTCCTCCTCTCTCCCCTTCCCTTCCCCCATTCCTCCCCCCTCACCTCAACACCATTAAAAAAAAAATATAGGAGGGCCCAGATCCCGGGGCCTCATTAATTCTAAGGCTGGAATTGAGCGATCTGGACAAGGGGGAAATGGAAACACACAGAGGAGTTCAGGGGAGAGTATTTATAGCTTTGTATCTCTCTCTCTCTCTCTCTCTCTCTCTCTCTCTCTCTCTCTCTCTCTCTCTCTCTCTCTCTCTCTCGTGCGCGCGCGTGTGAGCTAGGGAGGGAGAGAGAGAGAGAGAGAGAGAGAGAGAGAGAGAGAGAGAGAGAGAGAGAGAGAGAGGGGGCAGACAGGCCGGGTTGCCAGCTAGGGAATAATGATAATTAGCATTATTATCATCATTATTCGTGTGTGTGGTGGGGGGGTGAGGGGGGGGAGGGGTGGAAAAGCCGTGTCTAGGTTGTTTAACACGTATTGACGAGGGGGTCTGACTGCCCCCTTCCCCCACATCCCCCCTTCCCCCTCCCCCTTCCCCTCCCTCCCCCCTTCCTCTAACTCACAAATGGCGTTGGTGAGCGGCGGCGGCAGAGTTGAGTTAGAGAGAGAGAGAGAGATCGAGAGAGAGAGATCGAGAGAGAGAGAGAGAGAGAGAGAGAGAGAGAAGAGCACACACAAGAGTTTCTCGTCTGAGTATGACAGGATGGGCGTGGTGGGTAGTGAGGGGGTGGGGGTTGGTTGGGGTTAGTTTTCCCACCCCTAGATGGCGTTAGTGTACGACTCTGGTGGATTGTAATTGCTCGTCTCCCTTCCTCTCTTAACTAGGCCTCTGTGGGGCATTTAAAGGATCGCTTCTTCTTCTTCATCGTCGTTTTATACCCCTCATGAAGAGGGAGTTTGACCTTTCTATTCATAGAGGGCCTTAGTGTACAGCTTCTACAGTTTCTCCTCTTACGATAGCGGTGTTGCCATCGCAGTGGCATGGATTTTTTTTTTCTTTTTGTTCTTTGTGTTTCGTTCAAGCGCTGTTGTGTTTCTCCTCTTCTCTGTATGTGTTCTGATGATGTTCTCCCTTTCCCTTCTTGTGGTTGAGCGTCATTACGCTACCCTGTCCTCTCTATTCCTATTATTAATGCCTCCATTGTTGCCACTATGTAGACCTTCGTTTTTTTGTTTTTTTAAGAATACTTGTCCTCCTCCTGTATTGACACATGCGAGGGATTCATTAACTGTGTTTGTCTTCACTCTCCTGACTCGCCTTAGGCTCGAACTCAAAAGACATTTTTTTTTCTCTTTTTTTTTGGGGGGGGGGGGTAAGGAGTTATTTTAAACGCGCGGAAGGGACGGGCTTCAAACTGCTCATGTGGACCTGACCTGACCCATCACCGTTACCCATCACCGTTACCCATTACCGTTACCCATTCCCGTTACCCATTACCGTTACCCATTACCGTTACCCATTACCGTTACCCATTCCCCTACGGTTTCTTCTGTCGCTCTCGAGAACGACAGAAAACGAGGTTTACCGAAACCGGAAATAGGCGGCGTCCATGCGTCGACCTGCGTGGATGGGTCTTTGCGGATAGAAAACGGGATGGAGGAGCAGGTAGAGAACGGGAATGAGGAAGAAAATGAGACGGAGGAATAAGAAGAGAACGGGGATGAAGAGGAAAAAACGGGACGGAGGAATAAAAAAAGAACGGGAATGAGGAGAAAACGAGATGGAGGAATCGAAAGAGAACGGGAATGAGGAGAAAAACGGGATGGAGGAACAAGAAGAAAACGGGGAATGAGGAGTTAGTGAATAACGTGAGTGATGAATGGATGAATGAATGACAATACTGGTGAATTACCCTCGCTTGAGGGGGGGGGGGGGAGGAAGGGGGGGAGGTTTTTTTGGGGGGGTTGGGGCGGGGTGCATATTAGCGGTGCGTGTGTGGTGCCTGCGCCTTATTGTGGCGCTAATTACCATTGTTAATTGCACCCCGTCCTGTTGGCCTAGATGATTCTAGAACATGAAACCTTACGTTTTCTGTGTCCTTCCCCCCCGTTTTTCATTTTCTGCAACTCCTCCTTTCTACCTCAAGTCTCTCCTCCCTCGTATTTACTCTCCCTCTCCCTTCCCTCTCTCCCAACTCCCCCTCTCCCAGCTCCCCCTCTCTCACCCTCCCCTAGCAAGTATATATGTGTGTGTGTCTCCCCCACATAATGTCTGAGGGACTCCCTCCACATTGTATGTTTGGTCTGACCTGTGTATTAATGTTAATGATAATTGGTCGTATGATTGTGTGTATAGGGGAAAGGATGTGTGTTCTTATGTGTGTGTGTGTCGTGTGTGTGCGATCGATCGTGTGGGTGTGTGTGTGTGTCATGTGGGTATGTGATGTTACAAATGGTTTTTGTGTGTTATGTGTATATGTATGGATGTGTGTGTGTGTGTGTGTGTGTGTGTGTGTTGACTTGCCTTAAAGACCCGACACTTCCCCCCTCCCCCCCCTAGAGAGAGAGAGAGAGAGAGAGAGAGAGAGAGAGAGAGAGAGAGAGAGCGCACGTGCTTGTGAATGCACGTGGTGATAGATAAGGATACGAACGTAAGAATGAAAGCCCAGTTCGACTCCCCCCTAGAGAGAGAGAGAGAGAAAGTTGATTTTGTGAAGTAGTTAAGAAAATCGTGTGTTATTGCCCCCCCTCCCCTTTTTTTTTTCTTTTATTTTACCATTTAAAAGCTTTTGAGATGATGTGGGTCAAAGTGAGGTGGGTTAGGAGTCTATGTGAGGTCAAGGAAGACACGTTTACATAGCCAGGTATATATATATATATATATATATATATATATATATATGTGTGTGTGTGTGTGTGTGTGTGTGTGTGTGTGTGTGTGTACATATTCATACTTGCTGCCCTCATCCATTTCCGCCGCCACCCCCGCCACACATGAAATGTATATATATATATGTATAAACATACGAGTCTGTGGTGGTCCTGGACACCCCCTCTCCCCCCCTCCACTGGTGAGGGGAGCGGCACATGTCGAATACTAATCATGTCTTATGTTTGCTTGTTTGTTTGTTTGTTTTGCAGCACGAGATGAGAGCAGGAGTCCAGTCAGATCCAGGTCAGCTGGCACCCCCGGGTCCCACCCGTATAGGAAGATCTCAGCGGTGAGTTACTCTCTCTCTCTCTCTCTCTCTCTCTCTCTCTCTCTCTCTCTCTCTCTCTCTCTCTCTCTCTCTCTCTCACCTCACCAAGATTTCCTGATGTTTACAGACCGGTTTTCCATTCGCACATTCTGCGTGCACAAGTTTTCCCTTTTGGCATGTTATCATCTCTTGTGCGAATGTATTAGTTGTGTTGTGTGTGTGTGTGTGTGTGTGTGTGTGTGTGTGTGTGTGTGTGTGTGTGTGTGTGTGTGTGTGTGCGTGTGTTGCGTGTTCCTGTAAATTATGCGGCTTGGAAAAAAAGCAAAAAGAAAAAAAGAAAATAAACTCCATTCATACATTTTGCTTTGTAAGGTACACAGATTTACCTTCATGTCTCCACCCACCCACCCACTCCCCACCCCTTCTTACCCACCTTACCTCATGGGTAAGCAAGGTTAGCACGACCCACGTAAGACGAGGGAGCAGGTTACCCCTTCTCCCTCCTCCACATGATTGTATGTTTACATAATTCAGGGACCTGCTTTGGGGCTCAGTCATCTCCTGCACAACCAGTGTGTGTGTGTGTGTGTGTGACCGGACTCTGCCTGATTCAGGTTACACTGCGAGTTCCAAAAAAAAAAATAAAAACGCTGTATTGATTGTGCAGCCTCGTCAAAGAGCCTCTCAAAAAAGTCTACATATCCCTGCTACTGCAAGTAGCGCACCCTTGGGCTACACGAACCTTTGGAAAGGTTTTGGAGTAATCATATATATATATATATATATATATATATATATATATATATATATATATATATATATATATATATGCACACACGAATATAGTGCATATGAACGCGCACTTTCATAGAACACATGATATCCTCCAACACCCAGGATTCGAACCCAGGACCTTTTGCGTGGTATTCGGGAACGCTAACCACTCGTCTATGATCAAAGCGTCATTATCAGAGGCGATCGTAGCCTAGTCGTAACCGTTTTGGAATCCCCTGCAAAAGGTCCTGGGTTCGAATCCTAGCTGTCGGAGGGTATTATGATATATATATATATATATATATATATATATATATATATATATATATATATATATATATATATATATATATATATATATATATAATTTTCTACATACTGATATAGTAAGCGTATGTGGCGCGAATGGCTAGCTAGGCTTTTAATTGACACTCAGTCGTTAGAGACACAGCAATTAGGCAGTTAATCACTTGAGAGCCTTAACGAGAGGCCTGCATTGGTCATCAAGCTGTGACGAGGTGATTGCCTTGTGTGCCTCGTTACGTCACGGTAGGAGAGAGAGAGAGAGAGAGAGAGAGAGAGAGAGAGAGAGAGAGAGAGAGAGAGAGAGAGAGAGAGGCCTAGTTCTGACAGACAGATGATGATGGGTAACGCGGTAACTTGGTTTCGAGGTGACGATGTGTCCACGGGAGACCAAGGTTGTTACGCGTGACGGTGAGGTGACGTAACACAAGGTATATTGTGACGCTAGGGGGGGGGCCGTCACTGAGGCAAGGGTGTGACGGTGGTCTGTGATGAACCCAGGGTTTTGTGTAGCTGTTACCGGTCGTGTTAAGGGGTCTGTGTATCGAGGTCATATATATTTATATACATGGTCAAGGGCAGGAAGTATATAGGATGATATAAGGTTCTTATATCTGTGTTTGCTTCTGTAGTGTATATGATGTGTCATCAGTTTTTGTCATAAGTACTATAATTACTTTTTTCGCTTCTACTACTACTACTACCACTACTACTACTACTAACTACTACTACTACCTACTACTACTACTACTACTACTACTACTACTACTACCACTACTACTATTATTGTTATTATCATTATTATCATTATTATTATTATTATTATTATTATTATTATTATTCTGACTACTACTATTATCATTATTATCATTATACCTATTTTCTTCCATCGAGAAATTCTCTCTCTCTCTCTCTCTCTCTCTCTCTCTCTCTCTCTCTCTCTCTCTCTCTCTCTCTCTCTCTCTCTCGTCGGCCGTCCGCCGCTCCTCCCACCGTCAATGGCGTAGACACTTTGAGAACGCCTTCTTATCTCTCCCTTCTGGCTTCCCGTATCGGGGCCTTTGATATTTCTTATCTCTTATCAACCTTACCATGATTATCTCGTGTGGTATCTGACCTACGATCGTGTCTGGTCCTATTCCAAAAAGTCCTATCCCCCTAAAAAAGCCCCATCCCCCCAAAAAAGCACCCCAAAAAGTCCCATCCCCCCAAAAAACACCCCAGAAAGTCCCATCCATCCCAAAAAAAGCACCCCAGAAAGCCCCACCCAGAAAAAAACACCCTAAAAAAGTCCCATCCCACTTAAAAAGCACCCCAAAAAGCCCCATCCCCCCAGAAAGCACCCCAAAAAGCCCCATCCCCCCTCCAAATAAGCACCCCCAAAATTTAACCACCCCGTCCTTGTCTCTTCCAGAGCCATCGGGCGGGTCAGGGGAGATTTCCCTGGGGAGGCACGTCGGCAGAGGACTGTTCTCCCCTCTCCGATGACCGACTTAATGGCGGGCCAGCCTCTCACGAAGGCTCGCTCAAAGCTGCCAAGTCTAACAAACAGAACAACCGATGGTCATCCATCTTCCCCTCCAACACCAAGGTAAATACCCAAGACGTGATGCCTCCTCTTTTTCTTAGCTCTCTTGTGGTTAATACATCTCTTTTTTTAGCCCCGTGATGCCTCCTCTTTTTTTTCCACCCCATTTGTGGTTAATTCCTTTTTTTTTTACACCCCTTGTGGTTAACACACCTCTTTTTTAGGACCCTTCTGGTTAACACACCTCTTTTTTAGGACCCTTGTGGTTAACACATCTCTTTTTAGGACCCTTGTGGTTAACACATCTCTTTTAGGACCCTTCTGGTTAACACATCTCTTTTTTAGGACCCTTCTGGTTAACACATCTCTTTTTTAGGACCCTTGTGGTTAACACCTGTTTCAGCCCCTTGTGGTTCACACCTCTTTCAGCCCCCTTGTGGTGGGGAGATGGTTCTTGTGGTCCAACTGTGGTAGGAGTGGTAGGGGGATGTTTGTGTGTACACCTGGCTTGAAGAAAGGTAAGTACTTTATATGTATATATGTAAACACTTCTTTAACCCATGTGGTAGGAGATGGGTCGAGGACCAGTGTGGTAGGAGCTAGGGGGTCCCATTGTGGTAGTGGGATGTATCTGTGTGGTAGCGTGGTCGATGGTAAGTACTTAACAAACCTCTTCTACTCTTGTGATCCCGCTGTGGTAAAGGCAAAATGGTCGATATATATATATTTGTGTGGTAGATGATGGGTTTTTCTCCTACCACAACTCTCTGCCAGTTGTGGTAGGCGATGGTTTGCGTCAGATCCTGGTGGTAGGTGGATGTGGTGGTGGTAGTGTGGTCGACTCGATCAAGACCTCGACATAGTGGATACTGGTAAGACGTTTAAGAGAGAGAAACAAGAAAGAAGAACAACAACAACAAACAAAAAAGCGTGTTTACTGAATCGCGAGTTTTAATTGGTTAACAAGTTTCTTAATGATGGGTGTTGGATGTGGTAGAAATTGGCTGTTAGACGAAAGAGATTTGGACGTTCCACTTGTTGAATTGGTCCTGGTTGAAGTGAAGGTTGAGGGGGGTTGGGGGGGGTTGGGGGGGCTGCCTTGGTCGGCACCTTCAAAGGTTATTCACTGGAACCCGAACCTCGAAAAGTTTTGGAATAAAATCCCACTGGAAGTGAAGAGCAAAGCCCACCCACTGTAACGGGGGATCAAAGGCCACTGGAACAAGGGACCAAAGGCCACTAGTAGTGAAGAGCAAAGCCCACTGGAACAAGGGACCAAAGCCCACTGGAAGTGAAGAGCAAAGGCCACTGGAACAGAGGACCAAAGGCCACTGGAAGTGAAGAGCAAAGGCCACTGGAACAAGGGACCAAAGCCCACTGGAACAAGGGACCAAAGGCCACTAGAAGTGAAGAGCAGAGCCCACTGGAACTGGAGAAACTTCAGTATTTGGAAAGAACTTCCAGTGTAATGTCGTGCATGTTGGAAGTGTTAGAGAATTCCAAGTTTTGATGTCGACAGAAATGTAGAGACGTCACCATGTGTGTGTGTGTGTGTGTGTGTGTGTGTGTGTGTGTGTGTGTGTTTGTAAGTATGTATATATATATAAATCTGTCCTCTAATGTACTCGTGTATGTATATTTTCCCCCATTTGTTTTGAGATATCGTAAACAAAAGCTTCGAGGAGATGTTTAAAAGTCAACTCAAAATTCCCTGGGCCCCCCTTTTTTGAGGGGGGGTGGAATGGATGGTTCATAACCAGGCACAACAGAGAAGAACTTAGAGAAGTAAAGTTATGAGCAGAGTTGTGAGGCGTCCTCTTAACTTTATTATAACTTACAGACTCTCTTTGGTTTCCCTGAACCCAATATTTTTCCCTTTTTTTTTTTCTTTGCTCTCACAACTTCCTTCGTGATTTCTCTGTCCTTATCCTCTGGCCTTAGGTTGGCGAACAAAGTTGAGAGGGAGTGGGTGTGTGTGTGGGGTGAGAGGGAGGCCTCTGGAGGTCCGCCAGAGTGGGGTAGGGAGGAAGAGGTGGTCTTATAGAGGTTATGTACAGACCCATTCTTCCATGGGAAACTCTAGCTGGGCCGGAAGCGCAACCCGGTGGAGTGGGTGTCTGATATGACTGCTTTGAGAAACAGTTCCATTGGGGGGGGGAAAAAGGGGAAGGGGGAGAGGGGAAAAAGGACTTCTTTGGGGGGTCGCGCCCTCCCCCTTACTCTGGGGACTTTCTCTTGAGAAGAGAGGGTTCTGGGGGGAGGGGGGGGGCCTCTTCTTCTCTAAGGGGTCTTCTCTACGGAACATTCTCAGGGGGAAGGGGGTCTTCATCTTCGACACCTCGTCACACACACACACACACACACACACACACACACACACATACACACACACACACACACACACACACACACACACACATACACACACACACACACACACACACACACACACACACACAACACTGTAATGAGTGTGTGTGTGTGTGTGTGTGTGTGTGTGTGTGTATGTGTGTGTGTGTGTGTGTGTGTGTGTGTGTGTGTGTGTGTGTGTGTGTGTGTATGTGTGTGTGTGTGTGTGTGTGTGTATGTGTGTGTGTGTGTGTGTGTGTGTGTATGTGTGTGTGTGTGTGTGTGTGTGTGTGTGTGTGTGTGTGTGTGTGTGTATGTGTGTGTGTGTGTGTGTGTGTGTGTGTGTGTGTGTGTGTAATTGCCGTAAGATCCTTGCCTTTTGTGATGTTGATTTAACTCTGATCCATTGTCTACCGAGTGCGCCCCCCACCCCCCCACATTCTGTGCCCCCCCCCCACAGTGTGGACCCCCCCCCCCCACAACGAGATTCCTTCTTCTTCTTCAAGTTCATCTAACTTGTAGATTTATATGAGGATGGAGGGGGGGAAGGAGGGGAGGTGAGGGGGGGAAGGGTGGAGGGGGGGTGGGGAAAGAAGTGGGCGGGCCCCGGGCCCTGGCCCCCTCCCTGCTCCTCCCCCCTCCTCCCCCCTCCCTGCTCCTCCCCCTCCTCTCCCCCTCCTCTTTCTCTTTTTCCCCCCCCAAGGCAACCCCACCTGCCTCCCTCCCTCCCTCCCTCCCTCACTCCCTCCCTCCCTCCCTCCCTCCCTCCCTCCCTCCCTCCCTCACTCCCTCCCTCCTATCTCTTAATGGAGCATATTGCCTCGGGGAGAGAGAGAGAGAGAGTGTGAGAGTCGGCTGGAGTTATGTGAGAGGTTCTTCTCTCTCTCTCTCTCTCTCTCTCTCTCTCTCTCTCTCTCTCTCTCTCTCT
>NC_092263.1:13628747-13658747 GCF_036320965.1 Panulirus ornatus | reverse complement strand
CCAGTCGCGTCCTGATTCCAGAACTATTCCAGTGGACTGGAATATGAAGCCGTTCCAGTGGCCCTCCACCTGCCCCCCCCCCTTTTCTTTTTTTTAGGTCTGGAATGTTCCAAAATGGACGATGTACTCTCTCTCTCTCTCTCTCTCTCTCTCTCTCTCTCTCTCTCTCTCTCTCTCTCTCGTACTAGACCCACATACTTACAACCCCGATCTGACCTACTTATCTTACAACCCCGACCTACTTACTTTACAACCCCGACCTGACCTGACCTACATACTTTACAACCCTGACCTACTTACGTACAACCCCGACCTACTTACTTTACAACCCTGACCTACTTACAACCCTAACCTGGCCTACTTACGTACAACCCTGACTTGACTGACCTACTCACAACACGAACTAAGACCCCTCGCTTCTGAGGTAGCGCATGATACACGAGTCTGTTCTTGTGTGTAGTGTACATAAAGCCTACCTACACACACACACACACACACACACACACACACACACACACACACACACACACACACATGACGTCAGCATCTGGGATCTCTTCAATCCCTGGGATAATGGGATTAAAAAACTTTGTCCTTTCGTATATATCTCCAGGAAGCGAATCGTAATGGTGGGGGGGGGGGACATTTCTTTTGTGTGTGTGTGTGTGTGTTCTTAAGTATTTTGGGATATATATATATATATATATATATATATATATATATATATATATATATATATATATATATATATATATTTTCCTATGAGTCCACGGGGAAAATGAAACACGAAAAGTTCCCAAGTGCACTTTCGTGTAATAATCACACCATCAGGGGAGACACAAGAGAGAAATATAACAGTCAGTTGATATACATCGAAGAGGCGAATGTATATATATATATTTTCCCTTCACCCCCAAAAAATAGATAAATGAAATATAGAAAAAACGCCAATATTGGTCACCCTGCTTTTAAAAAAAAAAATGCCTGTATTGGTTTAGACCGGGTCGGTTATATAGCGGTGGCTCATGCGTTTTTTCTTTATTTTACCGTTGGCTCGCTATTTTTTTAAAGGGTTATCACCGTGTTATCTTGGCGTGGTTCAGTGTGTGTGTGTGTGTGTGTGTGTGTGTGTGTGTGTGTGTGTAGCGTTATCTTGCCTCGCAATATTGGGATGGGTTGGGCTCGCCATCTGTGTATCTATCTATCTATCTATATCTATCTATATCTACTTCTATCTATCTATCTGTTTACATCTATCTCTCTATCTATCTGTCTATCTATCTATCTATCCTCTTATCTAGGCAGACCGTAAAAGGGAGGGGTTGGGGGGTGTGGAAGGGTAATGGAGAAATTACGTCTCTGTTAATTAATTTATCTTCTCATTATCTCGCATTTATTGCTTGGCCATTTCATCTCGCCGATTTTCTACGAAAATGTGAAATAGATTTATCATTTTTTTAAGGGCTTGTTTACGAGGTGTTTTATGAAGTAAAGCAAGGAGTGTGTTGTATGTACGAGGAGATATGAGAATGTAGAGATGTTAAATAGACGGAATTTCAATCATAATGTCCAGTTGATGTAGACAATTAACCTGGTGAATTGATGACAACTGTAACTAGAGATTATATTAAAGAAGTTGAGAACCATGCGAGTGTTGGAGTGTTCACAAAGTGGCGAGAAAGATCATAATGAGTTTGTTCAACACTTCACCAGAGAAAATGTGTTGATGTTGTGTTTCGACCCCCATTAAACAAGATGTTATGAGCAAGGAGGCCACAAGGGAAGATATCATATGGTCGTCTTCCTCCAGTTATTTCAAGGGGAGATTCGACCGTCTGCATCTCCACCGTCTCTTGTTTTAGAGGGTTACAAGGGGGGTGTGTGGTGTGTCACCTCGAAGTTCCCCTCCTCCTCCTCCTCCTCACCCCCATCCTATCCCCCTCCTCACCTCTCCTCCTTTTGTGCCAGGTCACCATACTACTACTACTGCTGACCTGACCCCCATTAGCCACGGGAGGCCTTTAGGAGGAGTATTGGATTAAGGGGAGTTTTTTTGGGGGGGTTGTGGTGGTGTGAGAGAGAGGTGTGTGGGGTCAGGTTAGGTGGACATGATGGAGACAGGAGGAACCTGTCCTGTGTGAGGTGTGTGTGTGTGTCTCTCTCACACACACACACGTCTCCTTAGAGAGAGAGTTCACAGATCATAACGAGACGCCCTTGTGTTGGTGAAGGAGACATGTGGTGGAGCACCACCACGGCAACGCAGGGCACGGGCATCCTGCAAGAGGAGGTGACGAAGGAAGGCCCTGAGTCCAGCTGTACGGCCCCTGAGTCTCGTAGAAGCTGTGGGACGTCGCAAGAGGCCGTCCGTAGTGGCTTTGGGACCAGGGAAGGGTCGTGCTGTAGAGGCCCCAGGACCACCACGGAAGGGGTCGTCTGTAGGGGTTCTGAGGCCACTGAACAGGCCCTCTGGAAGGGCCAGACCCCTGAATCGAAGGGGTCTGCGGCTGGTCAATGTGGCACCCCAGGGGCGCAGTCCACCCCTGGGACGAACGACCCTGGCAAAGAGCCCAAGGTGAATCGACGCAGGACATCGGTCGTCGTGGACTTATTTGAGAACCGGAACGACTTCTTGGCCACAGACGAAGACGACGAGGAGGAGGTCGTGGTGGGCGGCGGCGGGGTCGTCGCGACCAACCCGAGGTTCGTGAGGTCGTTCAACAGGAGGGTTCGAACCCGCGAACAGAGAGGTTGGAGGTGCAAGACGCTCTCCGGCCCGATGGACTGGAGGCAGCCAGGTCTCGTGGGAGTAGGAGAGGGAGGAGGAGGTAAGAATGGGCGTAGCGAGAATGAGGACACGGAGGGCAAGTGTCGCCGTCGGACCGGCAGTGAAACAGACATCAACGGCAAGAATGAGGAAGACATGAGAAGCGACGCCATCCTGCGTGCGATCCCCAGCGACAACGGGACCGACAGAGATGTTGCGAACCTTTCCTCCTGGTGTTCTTCTTCTTCCTCCTCCGCTTCCTCGGGGTCCGACGGCGCGTTCCGGCCACCGGAAAGACCCACAACATCCCCTAAAGATAAGTCAGTATTCTATGATTCGGTCTCACCTCTGGACGAATCCTCTCGAAGCCCCGCGACGAACGAGCGAGAGGAACGTGGCGGTGGGTCTCACAGCGGGACGAACTCGAAGTCCGCCACGACCAAGGCTTCGAAACCCAACGCCGATGGCGTGGCTCCGGCATCTAGCGAAGACTTGACAAAGACGAAGGAATCCGGGATCGGGTTCTCATTCTTCTCACGTTTGAGTAAGAATGTGTCGGTAAGGAGGAAGTGCGGCAAGTCCCACAGCAAGTCTCACATTTTCAGCACAAGTGACAAGAAGTTGATCGAGAAGGCGATGGCGTCCAAGGAGAACCTGGAAAGCATTTTAGAAACCTCTCAAGAAAGGAGTATGGACGAGGACCCTCAAGGCGACTGGAGTGAGGTAGAAGCGTCGACGCAAGACTGGAAGGTGAGCGATGATGCAGGTCAATGCGGCGTTCGCCCAGCCCTGGAACATAACCTTGAGAGTGATCCGAGTTCCAGCCGGGACCCTCGGAGACCTCTTAAAGCAACTGTAGACCAAGAGAACCCATGGAACGCGACGCCTGGCCCTCATCTTGGAAGATACGTGCAGAGTGGGGCATCCGCCTCGTTCAGGCACGTAAATTCCTCCCTTCCAGTGGAAGGAGCGACCGCAAATCCCTCAGTTGGTCCAGTTATTTGCCGCAACTCGACTCCTGATGGTGAGAGTGGACTGTGTATCCCTTCTGAGCTTCCAGACCTCAAGTTACCGAGCGTCCCTGGAACGGAGCAGAGCTCCGACATTATGCGAACGGTCAGCACCGCCTTCCATAGCCTCTGGCCCGGGTTCTTGTCGAACTCAACGGGTTCCTCCAAACCCCAGGACGAAGTGGTTGTCCCCAAGACTCTACAGGCAGAAGTAGACTGGCAGACTGATTCCAGTTTAATCTCCCATCATCCACAGAGCTTGACGGTCCTTCCAGCGAAGTCGAGAGATGAGGATGGTGATGGGTTGACGAAGGCCTCTGAACACAGTTGCTCCATGAAGGGCCATGAAGATGATGATAACCAACAGACGCCAATGTTTCCAGATTCCAGTCCCTCCTCACAACCTCAGTGTTCCTGTGACTCGACGCACGGCCAACAAGGCCAAGACGGACCGCTGGAAAGACGGAATCTCGCCGAAAAAGGGTAAATTCTTCCCCGGATTCGCCTTTCACACTGAAAGCACCGCACGGAAGGCCGAAGCCGAGAAAGGACCTGGAAAAGAGAAGAAGAATCTGAAGAAAGACAAGAGCGTCGCCAGCGAACGCAAGGCCGACTCCTGGGCTTCCATGTCGCAGACGAGGCTGAGGAGGGTTGGAGCCATGAAGAAAAGCGACGATTGCCATCTCCTCTGCTGGATGAGGGAAGTGTCTCCCTCACTAGCGTAGTCACGACCTCCCGTTACGACTCGATCTCCTCCTCCTCCGACCTCCAGAAACCCTTTCCGAACATCGTCTCCTCACCTGCGACCTCTAGCGAGGAGCCGGTCCTCCCATCGGGAGCCATTTCCAAGGGCAGCAGTTGTTACTTGCACAGGGCCTTCCAGGACGCGAACTGGAACGACGCCAAACAGAAGACTCCCGATGGATTGAGAACCCCAGGGGAGGAGGAGGAGGAGCGCAACAGCCGCCGTGAGACGGGTGGTGAAGAAGCCTCGCGCTGGAAGAAGGAATCGTCCAAGTCCTTCAAAAAGCGAAGCAAACGACAGATGGAAAGATCCATCTCCGTTCCCTTCTGGGCCAAATTCCACTCCCAGGAGTCGATTTCCCTCATCGCTCCGAGAGATAGCGATGGCGCTAGGGAGACTGAAGTGCAAGGCGCCGTTGACGCGGAGGCACTGGTCGTCGTCGAGAGAGAGAAGGACCCGGCCAAAGCCAAGTCGAAGGCGGGCAGGCCGTCGCCGCCTCCTGCAGCCCCCGCCGTGGACAACCCCACCAAGAGGAAGTTCGCACACAAGAGGGCCAGGTCGCAGGACCTGACGAAGACCACGAGACACGAGGGGTTCTCGATAGCGCCTGAGAGATCGGCCTCTCACGATAACATAAACCAACTCCGGCAGGAGGAGGAGGTAGCGTCGACCCGCGCCGGGGACTCGACATACCCCGTCGACACGCCCTTCGACAGCCTGGGCTTCAGGACCCCCCATAAGAACCTGAGCTGTGGCGACATCCTAGACATAAGTAGGGACGTGTCCGATTCGCCCAACCTCGCGCGAAGATTTCGGGACTCGAAGTCGAAGAGCGCCTCAGCCCTTTGCCTGTCGACCTCTGGGACGAAGAGGCCCCCCGGCTCCAAAGGGCGTGAGAGGAGGGTGTCACCCGCTGCCTTAGGGGAGGACCTACGTGCCACGGGGTCGTCTTCGCCCCCTCCTTCGCCGGGAGACCCTCCCGTAGGAGAGGGGAGGAACCACCAAGCAGTCGCCCCCCTAAGGCTCCTGTACGTATCGCCCTTTGACCTCCTGACGGACACGAAGGACAGGCCGTACCTGCAGCGTCTCCTGGGTCTGTTCTTCACGGTGAGTGCCACACCAGGTCACCATCCCTCCCAGGTCACGGTGTCTCCCCAGGTCATCATCATGAATCCCTGACAGGTCATCATCGTAAGTCTCTTACAGGTCATTGGGTTGCAGGTCAATGGTTTTGTGCCTGACAGGTCATCGTGTGTGTGCCTCATTACAGGTCAAGGTGACTTGATTACAGGTCATAGCCGGTGCTTTACAGGTCAAGGGGAGGCAATTACAGGTCAGGGTGATTACCCCACACCTACCACCACGACCCTGAGTGCCAGTATCGATCGACTTGTTCACAGCCCTCCTACCCCCGCCCCTCCATGGACCAGACAGACAGACAGACAGATAGATAGATAGATAGATAGATAGATAGATAGATAAAAGATAGATAGACAGATAGACAGGCAGACTATATCCCAGCTCGCCGTCAGCAGGAAGCCATAGCCATAGATGTTTTCTATCTATCCTAGGATATATATGATATATATATATATATATATATATATATATATATATATATATATATATATATAGATAGATAGATAGATAGATAGATAGATATACGATAAAATGAGACTGTAGTGTCCATTGATAATTACAATGTTAATTGTCCTGTCCTGCATTGCGATTAATTGATGGCTAGATAATTGAGCGTTTTAATTACGTTCTTAGGTTTGGGTTAGAGGCGGTTTGTGTAAGTGGTAGAGGTAGCGATGACACACACACACACACACACACACACGCACGCACACGATTCGTTACGTATCGTACATAGAAAAGCAAAATGTTTGGAAATCTTTGTGCTATCCTCCCCAGTGAAGGCCTAACAAAAAACGTATTGTAATCCCCAGTTTTTTATCACTGCTTCATATTGCTTTTTTTTCTTCGTGGCTTTATTTTTTTTGGAGGGGGCCCTTTTTTTTGTAACTTCCCGGCGTTTTACTCGATAAACCGGGTGCTTTAAACGCCCAGGGGCGTTTTTTTCTTTTCTTTTTTTTAAACGCTTTTAAGGAACGCTATTCGGCCCAGTCTTATCTATGGTCTGTTATCAGGTCTGTTATCAAAGTTTGGCCTTTGGGAATGGTCTTTGGGGACCAGAGACCCTCCCCCCATCTTTAGAATGGAATCTATCAGGGTCTATTGTGTGGCCTTTGGCTTGCAGTGGCTTAAACAATGGCATTTCCCAAACGCCATTGTAACCAAACAGACAGACAGACACACACAATCGCTCATTAACCCTCCACCATAACTGCTTGTTTGCTCGTTACGTGGCAGACCCATCGTAACGACCGTTAAGGACGTAGTCATAAGTACAAGCAGCGTTGAAGCAGTGGGGGTTGTTGTAGTGGTAAAGAAAGCAGTTACAAAACATATTAGAATCTGAGGTTGTAGGTTATAGAGAGATCGAGGGAGTACATTTCATATGTACTACGCATATCAGATGTACAGAATTGAGGCGTACACCAATAATGTTCACCATCTCGGATCACGTGTACGTGCGTTAAGCTTGCTACATATGTACACTATACGTTGTACATGAATAAGTTCATATGTACACTATACGTTGTACATGAATAAGGTCATTACATATGTACATTAGACGTTGTACATGAATAAGGTCATTACATATGTACACTTTACGTTGTACATAAGGTCACCACATATGTACACTAAACGTTGTACATGAATAAAGTCATTACATATGTACACTATACGATGTACATGAATAAGGTCACTACATATGTATACTAAACGCTGTACATGAATAAGGTCATTACATATGTACACTATACATTATACATGAATAAGGTCACTACATATGTATACTAAACGCTGTACATGAATAAGGTCATTATACATGTACACTATACGTTGTACATGAATAAGGTCATTACATATGTACACTCTACATTATACATGAATAAGGTCACTACATATGTATACTAAACGCTGTACATGAATAAGGTCATTATACATGTACACTATACGTTGTACATGAATAAGGTCACTACATATGTACACTATACGTTGTACATGAATAAGGTCACTACATATGTACACTATACGTTGTACATAAGGTCACCACATATATAAACTGTTATTCACCCCATCTCTGAAGCCTAATGTGTCGTGAATGATTTACTTTTATTCATTTCCAGCAGTAGTACATGAATGAGTGTTCTTGTATGATACCTTCATTCACTTTGTGATAATACAACCCTGGTTTAATTCATCACGAGCGTGTCATAATCATTTATCATCCTTATTATTATTCATTTTAGAGGCATTATTCATTTGAAGATGGTTGATACATTACCCTGTTTTTCGAGATGATTATTCATATACATTTTTTCATTCTTATTCAATGTTTTATTCAGGGTTAATGAAGGGGGCGTTTAATCTCCCCCCGTTCTTAATTCCTGCTTATGTAATCGTCTTGACACACTGTTTGGAACCTAAACAGACATTATCCGTGGGTCGTTAAGTAATTAATTACGGTAGTTATGTCGTTAGTGCACCTGACAGGTTAATGAGCTTGTTGGTTGAGGTCCTTGTGATTGTGTGTGTGTGTGTGTGTGTGTGTGTGTGTGTGTGTGTGTAGTTGTTTATATAGTTTTGAATGTTTATATATAGGTTTGTTTATATAGTTGTTTGTATGATTGTTTCTATAGTCACGATTTCTTGCATACTTATGTGTTTATATAGATGAGTGTTTATATACATATCTCTTTATCTGAGTGTTTGTATACTATGATTTATATAATGTATATAGAAGTATGCATATATCTTTATAAATAATAGATAACTGTATATGTATGCTTTTTTGTTTATATGATTCAATGTATATATACATTGTATATATATATAGTTTACAGAGGCTTCGCTGGTGTACATAACACACACACACACACACACACACACACACACACACACACACACACGTATGCATATACATTTATACATATATTGTCGTTCCCGGGGAACATGTATACATCATGTATATATACACACACACATGACCGTTTTCCCACAAACGCACATATGATCGTCCACCATTTTTTCAATAATATTCGAATATTCTTTGTAATATTTTCTCTTTTCGTTCTAATGTTGTCTTCTGGCAGTGACGAATGACGTCATCTGGTTGACGTAATGACCGCCGCTGGGTGTGCGGGGGGGTCGGGGGGGGGGGTCGGCGGGGGGTCGGGGGGGGTCGAGGGGGGGGTTGCTGGATGCGCATGCATCATTGTACTGGGCCGTGGAAGGTCAAAGGTCGAGCTTAAAGGCGGGATCCTAGGGCCTTATTAACTCGCGCGCGCGATCGTGTGTGTGTGTGTGTGTGTGTGTGTGTGTGTGTGTGTGTGTGTGTGTGTCTGTGTTCGTCTGTGTGTGTGTGTGTGTGTGTGTGTTCGTCTGTGTGTGTGTGTGTGTGTGTGTGTGTGTGTGTGTGTGTCTGTGTTCGTCTGTGTGTGTGTGTGTGTGTGTGTGTGTGTGTTCGTGTTCGTCTGTGTGTGTGGGGGGGGAGGGCGTGGGGGGGGAAGGCCCCTAACTCGCCGTTACTCTTAATTTAAACACCTCTCTCTCTCTCTCTCTCTCTCTCTCTCTCTCTCTCTCTCTCTCTCTCTCTCTCTCTCTCTCTCTCTCTCTCTCCCTCTCTCTCTCTCTCTTCATTTCTTTATACCTTAATGGATGAATGTATTTTTTCCCTCCCTCTCTCTCTCTCTTCTTATAACCCAGCGCTACTTCTTAAAAGAACTCCTTTGCCTTTTTTTCTTGTGTGTGTGTGTGTGTGTATGTGTGTGTGTGTGTGTGTGTGTGTGTGTGTGTGTGTGTGTGTGTGTGTATGTGTGTGTGTGTGTGTGTGTGTGTGTGTGTGTGTATGTGTGTGTGTGTGTGTGTGTGTTTAAAAAGGCTTTGTTTCCGACCTTTTTTTTCTGGGGGGGTTGGGTTTTGTGGAAGGGGGGGGGGGGTCGTGAGGGATTTTTTTTTGGCTTGATGGTCCGTAACCCCCACGGTGGGGGGGTGGGGGTGGTAGGGGGGAGGGTGGGGGGTGATGTAATGTGTGTTTACCTTTGTGGTGGTTCTGTGTCGCTAGATGTCTCTCTCTCTCTCCAGTTTTGCTAATGGGTTCTCGCCGTCCATTCCGGTCGGGTTCGAGTCTCATTCAAGTTCTCGCCGTTTTCCTCGTTTTATCATCCACTCGCAGCGTTATTACCGTTTTTCCTAGCGTTATTCTCGTTTTTTTTCTTTTTCCTAGCGTTATTAGCGTTTTTCTTTTTTCTAGCATTACTAGCGGGTTTTCTTCTTAAGGTTATTCGGGGTTTTTAATGGCGTTATTCTCGTTTTCTATTTTTCTTAGCGTTATTCGCGTTTTTTGGCTTTATTCGCGTTTTTCTTGGCGTTATTCGCGTTTTTCTTGGCGTTATTCGCGTTTTTCTTGGCGTTATTCGCGTTTTTCTTGGCGTTATTCGCGTTTTTTCTAGCGTTATTCGCGTTTGTTTTCTTTTTCTCTTCATTCACAACTGTGTCAACACAGGTGCCCGCAGGTTATTTGTGTCTTCGTCTGTTATTGATTATCTTTGGCGACGAAGTCAGGTTCCGGTGTGGGGGAGGAAACCAGGTAAACCTGGGTTAGTCGTGTCAGGTGGAGGGAGGGGAAAGGTTCGAACCCCAGATAATCTTGGATGGCAGATAGATAGATAGATAGATAGAGAGAGAGAGAGAGGATCTTCTGAGGTGATGCAGAGTTTTGGAACCCAGAGAAGTTGAGGAAAGGAACCCTGTCAGAAGAGAGAGAGAGAGAGAGAGAGAGAGAGAGAGAGAGAGAGAGAGAGAGAGAGAGAGAGAGAGAGAGAGAGCGCTTCTTAAAGCCTGACGCTCTATCGCTGGGGGGGGGGGCGCTTAAAGGCCAACATACCGTAGCGGGCTCTTAAAGCGCCAGATGCTTCAATGAGAGAGCCTTAAAGCCAGATATTCCGAATACACCCAAAAGAAAAAAAAAATGTCTCCGACAAGGGTGGTGGGGGAGGGAGGGGCGCGTGGCGTTTAAAGTCATACTATGAGGGAGGAGACTTAAAGCCAGGGGTTCTATACGAGGACATTTAAAGCCAGGCAGAAAAGGACATTTAAAGGCAGGTATTCAGTATAGAGCATTTAAACCCCGATATTCAGAGAAGGGCGTTTAATGTCACATATTCAAAACATTGGAAGCCAGATATTCAGAGGACAGCATTTAAAGCCAGATATTCAGAGGAGGGCGTTTAAAGCCAGATATTCAGAGGAGGGCGTTTAATGTCAGATATTCAAAAAACATCGGAAGCCAGATATTCAGAGGAAGATATTCAAGGCTAGATATTCAGAGAAGGGGCATTTAAAACCAGATATTCAGAGAAGGGCATTTAAAACCGAATATTCACAGAATATTTCGAGCCAGGAGAAAACGGGTGAACATCGGCATTCTCTCTCTCTCTCTCTCTCTCTCTCTCTCTCTCTCTCTCTCTCTCTCTCTCTCTCTCTCTCTCTCTCTCCATCTTTCCTCCCCAAGATCTTTCTTTCCTCCCCACTTCAGTTCTCTGGGGAGTGGTGATTGATGACGGCTGTGTGGCTCAGGCAGGGGGGGGAAATGGAGTGGGTGAGAGGGGAATGGAGTGGGGGATGGGAGTGGGTGAGGGGGGAGGGGGGTAGAGGTGAGGGAGAGGGGGAGGAAGGGGGAGGGGGAGAGAGAAGAGTGGGAAGGGGGGGGAGGGATGTTGTCTATAAACATCTCATTTAAATTTTCTAAATTGTCTCTAGTAATGCGTAAAAAGATCTTGTGTGTGTATATATATATATATATATATATATATATATATATATATATATATATATATATATATATATATATATATATATATTATCCCTGGGGATAGAGGAGAAAGAATACTTCCCACGTATTCCCTGCGTGTCGTAGAAGGCGACTAAAAGGGGAGGGAGCTGAGGGGGGGCTGGAAATCCTCCCCTCTCATTATTTTTTTTAATTTTCCAAAAGAAGGAACAGAGAAGGGGGCCAGGTGAGGATATTCCCTCAAAGGCCCAGTCCTCTGTTCTTAACGCTACCTTGCTAATGCGGGAAATGGCGAATAGTTTTAAAGAAATATATATATATATATATATATATATATATAGAGAGAGAGAGAGAGAGAGAGAGAGAGAGAGAGGCGTCTCGTTTGCCTCCTACGCTTCTGTTCTTATCCATCGATTTATTGACGGGGTGATGGTATGTGGTGTGGTGTGGTGGGAGTGGTGTGGTGTCCGGCCCTGTACCTTGGTTCGAACCAGTGGACAAGGTGTGGCGGAACGGAATTTATGGAACGGAACGGACAGGGTTTCGATTCTAACGTGGGCGAGAGGGAAGGGGTTGAGTTGTGGGGTGTGGGGGGGTGTGGGGGGTCCCCTTAGAGCCAGCCACCCTCCCCCCCCCTCCCAAGTGTGAGAACGACAAAGTGCGATCGAGGAAAGGCACCTCCACGACGCCCTTTTTTTGGCCGCCGTGGCCTTTGTGGAGAGGTCAGGTCAAAGGTCAGAGAGCGTCTTAACATTAAAGGCCGTATCGTCACATCACAAGGGTCGTGACTGTCGTGTTCAAGGGTCGTGACTGTCGTGTTCAAGGGTCGTGACTGTCGTGTTCAAGGGTCGTAACTGTCGTGTTCAAGGGTCGTTACTGTCGTGCTCAAGGGTCGTTACTGTCGTGTTCAAGGGTCGTTACTGTCGTGTTCAAGGGTCTTACCGTCGTGTTCAAGGGTCGTTACTGTCGTGTTCAAGGGCCTTTACTGTCGTGTTCAAGGGTCGTTACTGTCGTGTTCAAGGGTCGTTACTGTCGTGTTCAAGGGTCGTTACTGTCGTGTTCAAGGGTCGTACCGTCGTGTTCAAGGGTCGTTACCGTCGTGTTCAAGGGTCGTTACTGTCGTGTTCAAGGGTCGTACCGTCGTGCTCAAGGGTCGTTACTGTCGTGTTCAAAGGCCGGACTGTCGTTTGAGATCACGAACGACCAGAGGCGACACGAAACTCGTTCGTGCGGCGTCGACTGCTGCTGCTGCTGGCGACGACGCACGAACGCACGAATGTACCACATGTACAGAGTGTACACACAAGTGTGTACTGACGTGTACTACTGTGTATTTCTAACGATGTTCCGCTGGACCAGGGGCCCACTGCCGTCCCCCACCACCCCCCCTCCCTCACGTTCTCTCCCCCCCCCCCCCCCCCCCACAACCGTGTTAACATGGCGTCCCTGGTTAGTTCCAGTCGTGTCTTCTATTCATATGACATCCCTGGTTCGTTCCAGTCGTGTCTTCTGTTTATATGACACCCTTGGTTCGTTCCAATCGTGTCTTCTGTTTATATGACACCCTTGGTTCGTTCCAGTTGTGTCTTCTATTTATATGACACCCTTGGTTCGTTCCAGTCGTGTCTTCTGTTTATATGACACCCCTGGTTCGTTCAAGTCGTGTCTTCTATTTACATGACATCCTTGGTTTATATGACATCCTTGGTTCGTTCCAGTCGTGTCTTCTATTTATATGACACTCTTGGTTCGTTCCAATCGTGTCTCCTATATTTACGACACTCTTGGTTCGTTCCACTCGTGTCTTGCATTACCACGACGTATAGTTTCGGTCCGTTCCACCCGTGCCTTCCGTAGATAATACATTATATTTCAAACACACTCGACCCCCTTTCCCCTCCCCCTCCCCTCCCTTCCCCCCTCCCGGTTTTAAAAGCCACACACACACACACACACACACCCCCCCTTCCCTCCCTCCCTCCCTCCTTCTTCCCTCCCTCCCCCCTCCCACCACTACCTGGGCGATAAGCTATCAGTCTCAAGTAAGAGGCTATTCTCTCTCTCTCTCTCTCTCTCTCTCTCTCTCTCTCTCTCTCTCTCTCTCTCTCTCTCTCCCCAGCGACCCAATCTTTGCCTCCCGTGGTCAGGGCATGACCCCCCCTCCCTCTTCCCTTCCCTCACCCCTTCGTTTCTTTCGTCACTACCCCCCATCCCCCCCTCTCCCCCCCACCACCCCCTCTCTCCCCTATATTTTCTCCCCCTCCCTCTCCCCTCCCTCTCCCCTACCTACCCCTTTAGTTTAGATGGAAGGGTCTCCTCTTTTTGCCCTTCCCTTCCATGCAAGCCATCTTGCTTTCCCACCTCCGCCCCCTTCTCTTCTAAGTCCCCCCCCCCCTCCATCACCCCTACCTCTCCCTCCGCCCCCCCCCTCCCCCTCACGTCATAACATGGGCGTCTCAATATCTTGGCGAACAAAATTAACAGCGTGCGCAATTATCAGGTACGAAGACGAACCGTGTGTGTGTGTGTGTGTGTGTGTGTGTGTCTCGCTGGAAAGCCATGGTACAGGTTTCCATGGCTTTCCAGCGGAGCGTCCGGATTTTTGGGGGGTGTGGGCTCTTACGACGGAAGCCACAAGAGCGCGTTCTCGTGAACGTGAGGAGGAGGTGGTGGTGTGGGAAGCGACCTTGTTACGTATCCCTGGGTGAAGCAAAGTTGAGAAGTGACATGGCTAGGTGGACGTGTTGAAGGGGGGGAAGGAAGAGACTCTTATAAGACGGGCCTGGAACTGGGTGAGGCCTGGAATTGTAGGGTACACTACACTTGGACATGCGAGGTTAGAAGGGGTCTGGAAAGATGGACGTGAAGGATGGTGCGTGAGGACCTGGAAGCCAAAAAAAAAAAAGGGGGAGGGGGGGATCTTACAAGGGTGTGTGGCCACTGTGTGAAGGTCTGGAAGTAAGGGCAAGAAAGGGTGTGGGGGTCTGGAATTCGAGGGTCTTAGGTCTAGCATTGTACTTAGGGGTACGGTCTTAGACCAGGCAGGTCTGGAAGGTTATTGCTTAAAAAGGGTTCCAGGTCTGGTAGGTGAAGGTCTTCGCTGTGTGTTTAGACCTGGAAATGCTCTGTGTGTGTGTCTCTCTCTCACGGGGTCTGGAACGTTGGGGCGTAAACCCTGGAAATTTACGATCCAGAGCCGCTGATGTGCAGCGTTTGAAGTGGGGGATTTTGGAAGATGCGGGTGTTGCAGTGGGTCTGGCTGGAACTCGGGAGAGAGAGGTGTGGTGCCTGGAAGCTGTCGGTGCTGGAAATAGAAGTGAGAGGTGTTAAGTCCTGGAACTCATGTCGTGTCGTCCCCCCGCCATGGTCCATTGAGCTTGGGAGCTTGAGGTCAGCTGCTGGAATGCTGGAATGAGCTGTGGAAAAGTTGGCGAGGAAGGGGGAACGTATTAGAAGACGAGACAGAGCGCACAGGTGACTAGGATTTGCAGGGAGAGAGAGAGAGAGAGAGAGAGAGAGAGAGAGAGAGAGAGAGAGAGAGAGAGAGAGTGTGTGTATGTGTGTGTGTGTGTGTGTGTGTGTGTGTGTACCATAAACTGAGAGAGAAGTTGATAACCTCCGATTGATAGATAGTCTATCTACTTGTGGTCGACTGGTGTGAGACTCATCTCTTCTCTCTAGATCAAACCCACACACAACACTGGGATGGATGCGAGACATTGACGTAAATAAGAAAGGAAAAAGAAGAAAAAAAAAGATTGAATGTTTGTGTGACTTGTTTTACAAGTTGTGATGAAACTTGAGGTGTAATAAGGAAGAGAGAGAGAGAGAAGAGAGAGAGAGAGAGAGAAGAGAGAGAGAGAGAGAGAGAGAGAGAGAGAGAGAGAGAGAGAGAGAGAGAGAGATGATTGCTCCAAGGACGAGATGGTCCGAGTTAGCTCGAGTTTATGTTGAGTTTTGACACTTTGTAGCAGTTTTGAAGAAATGTTATGTCTTGTTATTGTCTTCTACCCCCTTCCCTATCTTGAAACACAAGAAGTTCCCAAGTGCAGTTTCGTGTAATAATCACATCATATATATATATATATATATATATATATATATATATATATATATATATATATATATATATATATATATATATATAGTGTTTCCTGGACTCCGTAGGAAACACAATATTTTCTCAGACAAGCGATCATTTCTCTTACGACCATTTCGACTTCAAGTGAACGCGTCGGCACATCTATGGATAAAACGTTTTCTATGTCGGGCCATTGTCCCTGGGCGTCTAAAAGGCCCTGCGACGCCCCGCGAGCCAGATTGACCCTTCTGGGCCCCGGGCGATAAGGATCAAAACGCACTCGTAGTTCGAGTGGTTAAGGAGGGGTGGGTGGTAAGGGGGGGGGGGTTGAAATCACCTCTACTCTGGGTTGTTTAGGGGTCAGAGAAGGTAAGGTTATTTATGTGTTTCGCGCCACTGTAAATGGCTATGATAACTGACTGACTTTTGTTTCTTTTCCTTTTTATCTTACATGTTAAAGACGAAGGAATTATGATATCTTTATTTAGAGATAGTCTAAGAGTTTCTTTTAGAGATATTAGTGATAAAGGGGGAAGGGAGGGAGGGGGGAGTGTGTATGCGTATGTATATGCGTAGTGTGCGTATGTATATATGCGTATGGTTGGCGTAAATGTGCGTAAAAGTAAGGGAAGGGGGGGCGCTAGGGCGTCGCGTCTGCCACCTGGACTCGAAATTATGATAAAGAGAAGATAAGAATAGAGCTTTATCTGGTGTGTGTGTGTGTGTGTGTGTGTGTGTGTGTGTGTCTGACCTGGGAAATGGGGGGGTCAGTTAATTTAGCCCCCCCTCCCCCACCAAAGACTTTTGTGTTGTGATAGATCTCTCTCTCTCTCTCTCTCTCTCTCTCTCTCTCTCTCTCTCTCTCTCTCTCTCTCTCTCTCTCTCTCTCTCGAGACGAGAGGATGGCGTGAGAGGGGGGGGTGGGGTGTGGGAAGGGGGGGGGGGATTGTGGGGGGTCTCACGTCCTCCAAACTAACTCGGAAGTTATTCTAGTCAGGTCGACCTGTCTGGCACTTGCCGTTTTCTTTTTGGATCCGTTTTCTTTTTAATAGAAGTCAAAGGGGGGTCTATATTATTATTATCATTATTATTATTATTATTATTATCATCATTAGTAATAGTAGTAGTATTAGCATATTATTATCATTATTATTATTATTATCATTAGTAATAGTAGTAGTATTAGTATATTATTATCATTATTACTATAATTATTATTATTATTATTATTATCATTATTATTATTATTATTATTATTATTATTATTATTATTATTATTATTATTATCATTAGTAATAGTAGTAGTATTAGTATATTATTATCATTATTACTATAATTATTATTATTATTATCATTATTATTATTATTATTATTATTATTATTATTATTATTATTATTATTATCATTAGTAATAGTAGTAGTATTAGTATATTATTATCATTATTACTATAATTATTATTATTATTATTATTATCATTATCATTATTATTATTATTATTATTATTATTATTATTATTATCATTATTATTATTATTATCATTATTATTAAGTAATTTGGCATTGTATTACAAGAATCTTCCTGTATTTGTTACATGATGTCATTTACTGTCCAGTGTTCTTGTTATTTCCTTGTTCTTGCTGAAGCATTTGTGTTTTTGACGAATTTCGGAAATATTAACTTTTGTTTTTGTATGTTTTTTGTAAAAATCAAATTTTGAGGTTTATATTTTCCATAACATATATTGTCTGTCTTTGTTAGTTGCATGAGAAATTTTTTGTTTGTTTCTTTGTTTGACCATTATTCTTAGGTTTTAAATTCGTTTGTTTCCTTGCTTGTCATCATTGTATTAATGGGTTTATATTTCTCTTTATGAAATTCTTATTTGTTTTATTAATGAGTTTTTATGTTTTGCTAATGGTTTTTTCATTTGTTTTATTAATGGGTTTTTTTATGTGTCATATTAATGGTTTTTAATGTTTTATTAATGGTTTTTAATTTGTGTTATTAATGGCTTTTAATTTTTATTAATGTTTTTATCTGTTTTCTTAATGTTTTAATTTGTTTTATTGATGTTTTAATTTGTTTTATTAACGTTATAATCTATTTTATTAATGTTTTTTAATTTGTGTTATTGTTTTAATTTGTTTTATTAATGTTTTGATTTGTTTTATTAATGTTTTAATTTGTTTTATTAATGTTTTAATTTATTTTATTAATGTTTTAATTTGTTTTATTAATGTTTTAATTTGTTTTATTAATGTTTTTTTATTTGTTATTTGTTCAGGATTCCAAGATGGATTCGTTAGTGCAACAGTTGGATATGTACAGTAGAGTGGGCATCCCTCGCCAGCCTCACCTCCTTGCCTGCCAGACGCTCAGCGAACAGGAAGGTAAACACCTCCTCCTGTATTATAACATATACACCTCCTGTATTGTAACATATACACCTCCTGTATTATAACATATACACCTCCTGTATTGTAACATATACACCTCCTGTATTGTAACATATACACCTCCTGTATTATAACATATACACCTCCTGTATTGTAACATATACACCTCCTGTATTATAACATATACACCTCCTGTATTATAACATATACACCTCCTGTATTGTAACATATACACCTCCTGTATTGTAACATATACACCTCCTGTATTGTAACATATACACCTCCTGTATTGTAACATATACACCTCCTGTATTGTAACATGTACACCTCCTGTATTGTAACATATACACCTCCTGTATTGTAACATATACACCTCCTGTATTGTAACATATACACCTCCTGTATTATAACATGTACACCTCCTGTATTGTAACATGTACACCTCCTGTATTGTAACATATACACCTCCTGTATTGTAACATATACACCTCCTGTATTGTAACATATACACCTCCTGTATTGTAACATATACACCTCCTGTATTGTAACATATACACCTCCTGTATTGTAACATATACACCTCCTGTATTATATCATATACACCTCCTGTATTATATCATATACACCTCCTGTATTATAACATATACACCTCCTGTATTATAACATATACACCTCCTGTATTGTAACATATACACCTCCTGTATTGTAACATATACACCTCCTGTATTGTAACATATACACCTCCTGTATTGTAACATATACACCTCCTGTATTGTAACATATACACCTCCTGTATTGTAACATATACACCTCCTGTATTGTAACATATACACCTCCTGTATTGTAACATATACACCTCCTGTATTGTAACATATACACCTCCTGTATTGTAACATATACACCTCCTGTATTGTAACATATACACCTCCTGTATTGTAACATATACACCTCCTGTATTGTAACATATACACCTCCTGTATTGTAACATATACACCTCCTGTATTGTAACATATACACCTCCTGTATTGTAACATATACACCTCCTGTATTGTAACATATACACCTCCTGTATTGTAACATATACACCTCCTGTATTGTAACATATACACCTCCTGTATTATATCATATACACCTCCTGTATTATAACATATACACCTCCTGTATTATAACATATACACCTCCTGTATTATATCATATACACCTCCTGTATTATATCATATACACCTCCTGTATTATAACATATACACCTCCTGTATTATATCATATACTCCTCCTGTATTACAGCTAACACCTCCCCCCCCCCCTCAGGCCATCTGCCCCTCGAACCACCTCGTCAATTGTGCCATTTCTCTAACTCTTCTCTCTTCTCTTCTTGACTACTTCAGATGTGGTGATCGAGGACAGCTGGCGAAAGCTGGTTATGGGCAACGAACAGCTGGACGAGAAGAGCGAGCAACAGCAGAGCGCCATCTGGGAGCTGGTTGAGACGGAGGCCACATATATCCACATGTTGAAAGTGATTACCGATGTGAGTACTCATGTGATTACTTATGTGATTACTATGATTACTGACGTGATTACTCATGTGATTACTTATGTGATTACTATGATTACTGACGTGATTACGTATGATTACTATGATTACTGATGTGACTACTTACGTGATTACTATGATTACTCATGTGATTACTCATGTGATTGCTATGATTACTGATGTGATTACTTATTTGATTACCCATGTGAGTACTCATGTGATTACTGATGTAATTACTATGATTAATTATGTGATTACTCATGTGATTATGTGATACTATGAGTACTCATGTGATTACTTATGTGATTACTATGATTAATGATGTGATTACTCATGTGATTACTGATGTAATCATTGTGTCAGGGGTTATGATGGGGGGTACGTGGTGTATGGGGGATGGATGAGTATGTCTATCGTGTGGGTGTGGGGTAGATAGATAGATAGATAGATTACAGTCATGAGGGGAGATGAGGGGAGATGAGGGGGAGTTGAGGGGGAGGTAGGTAAAAATGGGGTGTGTATTGATGGGGGAGGAAACTTCAGTGGCTCTTAAGGGGGGGGTGGTGTAGATGGGTGTGTCAGTATATGACGGGGGTATACCCATGTATAACACATGGATACTCAAGTATACAGGGTGTATGTCCTTAAGGCTTAGGTATACTTGAGTATACTAACCCATGTATACCCATACATAGTATGGTATACAAATCCCATGTATAACTACACTAAGTGTCGATAGACACTTCTACACTCTCAGTATACCTCAGTATACCCACATACGTATACTTAAAAGTATGTTGGCAAGATTAAACCCGACAAGGTATATATATATATATATATATATATATATATATATATATATATATATATATATATATATATATATATATATACATATATATATATATATATATATATATATATATATATATATATATATATATATATATATATATATATATATATGTTCTTAACGCTACCTCGCTAACGCGGGAAATGGCAAATAGTATGAAAAAAAAAAAAAAAAAAAAATATATATATATATATATATATATATATATATATATATATATATATATATATATATATCATACTCAATCATACACATCATCTATTGAGAATAGAATAGTATACCAGCATATTTCAGTCGTATACTCGCGTCTATACCGGTCATATACTATAGCTATAGGATGCTATAGTGGTTCTATATCAAGTATATAAGATAGAAATGACTTAGAAGATAGTGAATAATCTATTGCTATATTGTATTGCGAGATGTGCCAAAGTCCCACTTCCTTTTAAGGTCCTTTTGACCTTAATTGACCTTGCTTGGGGTGGGTGGGTGAGGGGATGTAGGTCAAAGGTCACTGGGAAGGTCAGGGCGCCACCTGGGCCAAACCAGGTCAATCGGCGGGCCAGACGACACATCATTAAACCCAGGCGACCGTGACGAACAGGCTCCCTCGGGTTTATCCTCCCAGGCCGGCAGGTTTAATGGTTTAACTTCATGGGGAGGGAGAGGGGGGAAGGGTTAGTGGTTTAACTTCATAGGGACGGGGAGGGGGGGGAGTTTAGTGGTTTAACTTCATAGGAATGGGGTCTGGGTGGTTTTTCTTCACAGGGACGGGGTCTGGGTGGTTTATCCTTCACCTGGACGAGGTCTGGGCTGGTTTATCTTCTCAGGGACGAGGTCTGGGTGGTTTAACTTCACAGGAATGAGGTCTGGGTAGTTTATCTTCACAGGGACGAGGTCTGGATGGTTTATCTTCTCAGGGACGAGGTTTGGGTGGTTTATCTTTACAGGGACGAGGTCTGAGTGGTTTATCTTTACAGGAACGAGGTCTGGATGGTTTATCTTCACCTGGTCGTAGTCTGGGTGGTTTACCCGTATACGACATGGCCGCCATGGATCATATAGCATTTATTTCAAGGACGTAAATGACGTTTAAAATAACGACACGGTGGGAGCGAACGAGGCTGCGTTATTTGCGAGACCCGACCAGGCCAATCAAAGGTCAAGTTGGGTTCCGAAACTTTAACCCAGGTCAACGAGAAGGTCATCTTAGAGTCATTTGGCTGTCCCCCCTCTACCCCCCTCCCCCTTTTTGGGGGGTGGGTGGGGGGTCACCACCGTTCATAATACGAACACACACAGACACAGACACAGACACACACACACACACACACACACACACACACACACACACACACACACACACACACAGACACAGACACACACACACACACACACACACACACACACAGACACAGACACAGACACACACACACACACACACACACACACAGACACACACACACACACACACACACACACACACACACACACACACACACACACACACAGACACACACACACACACACACACAGACACACACACACACACACAGACACAAACACACACACACACAGACACACACACACACTTCATATATAAAAGAGAAAATCTAGTATTTCAATTTAAACTTTGGCCTTAAACTTTAGACAAAATTCTTTTCCTCTTTTTTTATACATATATATTTTTTTTCTATCTAATTCCCAGAAGAAAGCACGATGAAAATTACTTTTTGATGGAGAGAGAGAGAGAGAGAGAGAGAGAGAGAGAGAGAGAGAGAGAGAGAGAGAGAGAGAGAGAGAGAAGTACTGCCTCACCGCAAGCAGAGAGAGAGAGAGAGAGAGAGAGAGAGAGAGAGAGAGAGAGAGAGAGAGAGAGAGGAGAAGCTTACGTCTTGCGTGGATGAATGTTTAAAAAAAGGAAAGGTGGTGGAGTTCGTGTGGGGAGAGAGAGAGAGAGAGAAGGGATGGATGGCGTATGAATGAGTAATTATAATGAAACAGTAAATATATACACACATATACATAATTACTTCACATGTTGTTATCAAGGAGTCGTGGTCTAGGGAAGGGGGGGGGAGGAGGGGGTATCATACACCCCCCTTCCTTCCCTTCCCCCCTCCACACACACACACACACACACACACACACACACCTTGGAATACAGTCCACCAAAACCACGCCAAAAGCGGCAGCAATAACTTCCTCCTTCCCCTTCAACATTTAAGTGGTTTGAAGTGGGTTGGTGATGGGGTATGGGAGGGAGGGGATGGGGGAAGGTGTGTAAGTGGTTGGTGTATGGGGCGCAAGGGAATGGGTGGGTGGGTGGTGGAGAGGTAATTAATTCGTTTGGGTAATTAACTCGTAAATTCTCCCGGGGAGATGGGGGGGGGGTATCCCATTTTCTTTCTTCCCGTTTTCTCCCGTGGCTATTTGACGAAGCCTCGCTGATCGACAGACGCGCGCGTCCATTTCTAACTTCGGCTCATTGTTTGAAGCTATAGAAGCTCTATAGCTGAGATAGATAGTCGATAGAAGCTCCATTGCTGAGATAGATAGTCGATAGAAGCTCCATAGCCGAGATAGATAGTCGATAGATTCCCTATAGACGAGCTAGATAGTCGATAAATGCCCTATAGCCCAGATAGATAGTCAATAGAAGCTCCATAGCCCAGATAGATAGTCGATAGAAGCTCCATAGCTGAGATAGATAGTCGATAGAAGCTCCATAGCCGAGATAGATAGTCGATCGAAGCTCCATAGCCTGAGATAGATAGTCGATAGAAGCTCTATAGCCGAGATAGATAGTCGGGTCCTGACCACTGTCTATGGCTCCGGATAGAAGCTATAGAAGACAATATAGCCAAGTTAGATGGTCTCTTCTAAGAGGGAGGTCCGCGTGGGTCCGCTCCATCGCGGGTTCGAAACAGCTTCGAACAGGAGTGAACCCTCAGGGGTCGTCCTGGAGGGGGGGTGGGCCTGCTGTTCCACCCCACCCCCCCTTTTCCCCGGCTGTTCCACGCTGCGTACATTCGCCCTACAAAGCACAACGGAACGAGGAGTCGTGGACATTTAACTACCAAGTTGCGTCGTTCAACTACTACCCGTGTGCTCATTTGATCGGTAATTAGGGATGAATGGGGGATAGGAAAGAGGGGAGAGAGGGGAGGGGGTGGGGGGGGCGAGTGTGGGAAGGGGAGAATGGGAGGGGGGTAGAGGGAGGGGAGGAAGGGGTGGGGGGGGTAGGTTGGGGGAGCGTGGGAAGGGGAGAGAGGGAGAGGGGGGAGAGAGGAGGGGAGGGGAGGGGAGTTTTAAGAGCGCCAGATGGTCGCTGTGTTCTCGCCCCCCCCCCTCATCCTCCCCCCCCTCCATCACACCCCCCCCTTCCCTTTACCTCATTTATGAGTTGGTGTGAGGAGGGGGGGGTTTGGTGGGGGGGGAACATTACTCATGAATTGTCTTTGTTACGGACAAGTTCAGCAATGGTCTTTGTTTATGTTGTTGTTGTTGTTGTTGTTGTTGTTGTTTTGTTCGTGGGGGGGGGTGGGGGGGGGGGAGGGGTGTTTGTGCATGTACGACCCCCATTTGAACACGACGGTACGACCCATGAGTGTGATGGACTGCACTGGCCTGACCTTTGACCTGACCTTCAAGGCTTGGGCCAGTTAGAACCCTAAACGACGCTAATATATATATATATATATATATATATATATATATATATATATATATATATATATATATATATATATAGATAGATAGATAGATAGATAGATAGATATAGATATATATATAATATATATATATATATATATATATATATATATATATATATATATATATATATATATATAAGAGGCTATAAATTAATTAATCCCTAATTCACAGTATGTAGTTAATACTTCAATTATTCTAATTAAAACGTATAATCCTGAACGATAATATACGACCAATAACAAGACGTAAAAAAATAAAAAAAATAAAGTCATTGAGAAAGAAATAAAAATAAAAAAATCTTTTAATATAATTTGCCACGCGATGCTTAAATCGGCACAGTTGCCAGATTCTGTATATATATTTTTTTATAATAAAAGGTCATGACATGGTTATGACGTCACTGTTGTTAAAGGGAGCCATATCTACGTCAAGTTGAGGATATAGATAGATAGATAGATAGATAGGTAGATAGATAGATGGATGGATATTCTCAGAAACCTGTCTCAGTCTTGTCTTTAAATCTACACATATACACAGCTATTGAAGGTCACCTACCCTTGACCTTTTCAACACTAACATTGTTCCCTCACTCGAGAAATTCTTTCAATAGCATCCGAGGGAGAGAGAGAGAGAGAGAGAGAGAGAGAGAGAGAGAGAGAGAGAGAGAGAGAGAGAGAGAGAGAGAGAGAAGGTTCTTTTCGAAACAACTCCTTTCTTTTTTTTTTCTTTCATTTTTAAGTAACATTATTTAGACTTTTCTGTTGTTAAAGAGCGGATCGTAAACAAGGCTCGCAGGTGAGACTCTCTCTCTCTCTCTCTCTCTCTCTCTCTCTCTCTCTCTCTCTCTCTCTCTCTCTCTCTCTCTCTCTCTCTCGCCATCCATCCATTCCAAAACGGATCCCGGATATTTGTATACCGCCCGTTGACACGTCATAACTCCCGTTCACACGTCATACCACCCGTTGACACGTCATACCGCCCGTTGACACGTCATACCGCCCGTTGACACGTCATACCACCCGTTGACACGTCATACCACCCGTTGACACGTAATACCACCCGTTGACACGTCATACCGCCCGTTGATACGTCATACCACCCGTTGACACGTCATACCGCCCGTTGACACGTCATACCGCCCGTTGACACGTCACACCACCCGTTGACACATCATACCACCCGTTGACACGTCATACCTCCCGTTGACACATCATACCTTCCGTTGACACGTCATACCACCCGTTGACACGTCATACCACCCGTTGACACGTCACACCACCCGTTGACACGTCACACCACCCGTTGATTATACACCGCAACGGGCGTAACGGAGAGTGGAGGTTCAGCCATCCCCTTCAACAGATGTGTTAACTGCCGGAATATAACCCGATATAAGCGCTCGCGCTCAAGTAGCTTACCTAACGACGCTTAACGAGGCGCACAGTGCGCGGGAGCGGCGCTAAACCCGTTTGAAACGGGGCGACGACGCGCAGGTTGGCTCAACGAATTTCAACAGGACTTTATTTTCGCGCTTTCCGAAAAACAAATCCTCATATATATACATATATATATATATATATATATATATATATATATATATATATATATATATATATATATATATATATAAGTTGGTTGAAATACGTTTTGAAAACGCTGAAATTAAAGAATTATTTCAACTGGTGTACGATAACATCGTCCGATTTGGCGCATGTGATTGGTCATTAACATTTCGAAAATTTCGCGAGCAGTATTTCCGCGTCTTGCCCGCCAAATGTCAAAGTGTCGCGCGCCATTTTTTATTTTTTTCTTAATTATTTCTTTAAAGATAACTTGAGTTATTCCATTTTTAATTATGGCCGCCGGAAAATTATAATAACGGGCAGTAACTGTTCCTCCTAACTTGGTGCAATATGCGATATTGTTGAAGTTTGAGTTAATAGATCTTATGTGACGGTATACGACCCTTGAGCACGACGGTACGACCCTTGAGCACGACGGTATATATACGACCCTTGAGCACGACGATACGACCCTTGAGCACGACGGTACGACCCTTGAGCACGACGGTATACGATCCTTGAGCACGACGGTACGACCCTTGAGCACGACGATACGACCCTTGAGCACGACGGTATACGACCCTTGAGCACGACGATACGACCCTTGAGCACGACGGAACGACCCTTGAGCACGACGGTACGACCCTTGAGCACGACGGTATATATACGACCCTTGAACACGACGGTATATATACGACCCTTGAGCACGACGGTATATATACGACCCTTGAGCACGACAGTACGACCCTTGAGCACGACGGTATACGATCCTTGAGCACGAGGAACGACCCTTGAGCACGACGGTACGACCCTTGAACACGGCGGTACGACCCTTGAGCACGACGGTACGACCCTTGAGCACGACGGTACGATCCTTGAACACGACGGTACGACCCTTGAGCACGGCGTACGACCCTTGAGCACGACGGTACCATAATATTATCGGTATGATACCCTGGCCTTTGACCTGACCTTTAAGGTCTTGGGGTCAAGGGTCATAGAGCCCTTTAGGGTCGTACTGTTCGTGCTCTAGGGTCGTACCGCTGGGTGCTCTAAGTAGAGTCGTACCGTCGTACCTAAAGAGGTTGTAAAAGTCCTTTTGACTCAAGGTTGTGACTTGTCCCACACGCTAATTCACATGGTTGTGATCCTGATTCTCCTTTGAATATTGTGATTCAAGTTATACAACTTGTTAACTTGGCCATAGTTACAACCCACCGCATGTTGTAAGGCCAAGTTGTGAGTCTGAATGTTGTACCTCGATGTTGTGAGAGGTTAGGGTTGTGAAATGATCACTGGTGACAGCTGAGTGTTGTGAATTGTGAAGGTCTCATGAGGAAGGTTGTGGATGCGGGAGATGTTATGAGTTGTTCTATAACCCGTGTGTGTGTGTGTGTCTGTGTGTATGTGTGTGTGTGTGTGTGTGTGTGTGTGTGTGTGTGTGTGTGTGTGTGTGTGTGGATTTACGTGTGTATAATTAGTGTGTTTGACAGGAGTGTGGGTGTTGTGTGTGTGTGTATATATATATATATATATATATATATATATATATATATATATATATATATATATTCCTATGAGTCCACGGGGAAAATGAAACACGAAAAGTTCCCAAGTGCACTTTCGTGTAATAATCACATCATCAGGGGAGACACAAGAGAGAAATATAACAGTCAGTTGATATACATCGAAGAGACGAAGCTAGGACGCCATTTGGTAAACATGTGATTGTCCAATATATATATATATATATATATATATATATATATATATATATATATATATATATATATATATATATATATATACACATAACTGTTGTGTTATATAAAGGTGTGGTTCGTGAAGTAAGACAAGTTAAGGTCCCCCTTTTATCGACATTAAACCCAAACATTTCCTTAGTGAAAAATGTATATACAAAAACCTGTAAGGTATGGACTAAGTCAACATGTGTTGCCTACCAGCTGTTTGCGCAAGCTGAACCCTTACCTGTAAGGTCAACATGGATGGAATTGCCATACTGGAAACTGGAAAAAAGACAAATATATATATATATATATATATATATATATATATATATATATATATATATATATATATATATATATATATGTGTGTGTGTGTGTGTGTGTGTGTGTCTTTGTGTGTCTTTGTGTGTGTATGTGTGTGTGGAGTAGGGGGAAGGGGTCGTACCGTCGTGCTTAGGGGTCGTATCGTCGTCAGGGAGTCGTACTGTCGTACTCATGGGTCGTACCGTCGTCAGGGAGTCGTACTGTCGTACTCATGGGTCGTACTGTCGTACTCAGGGGTCGTATCGTCGTCAGGGAGTCGTACCGTCGTATTCAGGGGTCGTACTGTCGTATTCAGAAGTCGTACCGTCGTACTCAGGAGTCGTACCGTCGTACTCATGGATCATACCGTCGTACTCAGGGGTCGTACCATCGTGCTCAAAGGGTCTTACCATTACCCTGTTACTTTACATAGACCATTATCTCGGTAACCGTTAGTCGAACTATCTGTTTACCATCGTTACCGTAGACTCGTTAGCGCCCACTTCCCCCCACAGAGTCTAGAGAATGATAAAGACTTTATTAAATGTCGAAAATACTGTAATTATCGACTGGTGCGACGGAACTCTGGCTACCAGTCCTCCTAGCGAACCAGATAGCCAACGCACAAAGTTATGGGAGAACATTACTACGATCTCCAGGGAATATAAAACATAAATTCAAATAAACTATTTCGAATATTTCACGTTGGTTTAATACCTTACAGCTGATATTAACGCAGTAGTAGTTGTATATCTATTGGCCGTATTCTAACCCCAGCCTATCTGGAACCATAAACGCATTGCATTAAGTTGTATATTCAGCGCGCTATCTAACTTACATATTTGTTAAGTTCTAACTTGATTAGATTACGTGATATTCACTTCTAAGAATCATGCGTTAGATATTCGGTAAGATTTGCTAAGTTTTCAATATTCAAGGAATGGATACGAGCAATGGAGGTTTGAGTATAGAAGATAGAACGGGTTAGTTAGATTCTATATACATATATGGTTGTTAATTAAGCTGTTAGGCAAGTGAGGATTGTTCGATCGTTAGGACACATTCTCTTCGTTGTATATCAGCTGACTGTTATATTTCTCTCTTGTGTCTCCCCTGATGATGTGATTATGACACGAAAGTGCACTCGGCAACTTATCGTGTTTCATTTTCCCCGTGGACTCATACGAATATATATATATATATATATATATATATATATATATATATATATATATATATATATATATATATATATATATATATAAATCTTTTTTCTTAAAGATTCCAGTGAAATACGAAGATGTTGCAGATAAAAAAAAAATTGGGGGGTGTTTACATATATATATAAATGTTCTCTCTTGTTCTTTCTCCCCAACAGTTGTTCTTGGCGTGTCTGTGCAACCTGCAGAACGAGTCGTTGCTGTACGAGGTGGACACAGACAAGCTGTTCAGCAATATTCAGGAAATTTACAACGCTAACCTGACCTTTTGGAGTGACCATATTACCCGGATGCTCGAAGCCTCGCGGTCCAGCAGGCAACCGCTCGACCCGACCTTTCTGAACGACGCGTTCTTCAAGGTGGGTGGTTGCCGTGGTTGTTGCCGTGGGGGGTGGGGTGTTAACATGGTGTCTCTACAGTGGGTGATGCACAAGCCACCTTTTACCCATGTTCACATGTTGAGGGAAGAAATATGTGGGGCTATTCCTGTGGCCCATCTATGTCACTATGGAACCACAACTAATTCAATCTCGTAAAAAAAGATAAAGAGGTAAATTTCATGTTTACATCCATTTTTTTACAAGCATTATTTACTCTCTTCCTAATGGCAATGCGTAAATTATTTAAGATCCTTGTGTTTAGTACAATTGTGTGATTTACTATGAGCTTGTTACACTCGCATTGCCGCGAGTATAGTATACTAAGTGCCATGTAACGGCTGTCATAGCCTGGCGAACGCCAATGCTTCTCGTGTCGTTTTCTATGACCAGTTGACTCATTAAGGTGTGTCTCTTTTATTATCATCTTTTTTCTCCTCAGTTTGACGAGCTATTCCACCCATACACCCGCTACTGCCTGGAGCAAAGCAATTGTCAACTTTACTGTAAGGAAAAGGATCATGACAACGAATACTTCAAAATGTATCTTGCTGTAAGTCTGGCTGGCTGGCCCCTTAATTTGTCTAAGTCTTTCGTGTTTTGGGTTAGGGGTGAAGTTACGCTTTTAGTTAATAGGTTTATAATGAAGTTATGTTTTGGAGTTAGTTGGGTTGTGCTGGATGTTGTTGATATCTGTAAGTTTAAAGATATAGTTAGATTTAGTTATTATATTGTATTTTGAACTTAGGTTTATGCTGGTT
>NC_092263.1:13598747-13626247 GCF_036320965.1 Panulirus ornatus | reverse complement strand
TAAAAGTCCTATAACTTAAATCTCCTTCTTTCTTTCTTTCTTTCTATCTTTTATCTTGTTTTTCGTTAGTGTATGGTTGAGATTTGATTTGATCTCTCTCTCTTTCTCTCTCTCTCTCTCTCTCTCTCTCTCTCTCTCTCTCTCTCTCTCTCTCTCTCTCTCCTCTCTCTCTCTCTCTCTCTCTCTCTCTCTCTCTCTCTCTCTCTCTCTCTCTCTCTCTCCCCACAGTTGTGATTAGCGGTAGACGCTAAGACATAGCGGTGGAGGGAGGCCTGGAGGTTAGCTAGCGGTACGCTGAGCTCCGTGAGCGCTTGTAGCTATCTGTAAGCTCACGTTTGTGAGCACAGGGGGCGCCCATGTGAGCCTCTTTGACTCTTGAGCTCCCTATTGTGAGCGCTGGTAGGGGTAGGGCTGGTCCGTGTGAGCCCCCGTGGGCTATTTGAGTTCCTATGAGTGCTCAAGGCTATGTGAGCTGCCTCGAATGAACGCCAGTAATTGTATGAGCTGCCAGAAATGAACGCCAGTAATTATATGAGCTGCCAGAATGAACGCCAGTAATCATACGAGTTCTCAGGAATGAACGCCAGTAATTATATGAGCTGCCAGAAATGAACGCCAGTAATTATATGAGCTGCCAGAAATGAACGCCAGTAATCGTATGAGCTCCACATTTAAGCCTCAGTGACCCATGGAACACAATGACCCAGCTCACACAAGCGTGTACAAGGCTGGTCGCTCATTGTAACGACCGCCAGCACCTCTACACTGACACAGGCAGAGTGAAGATGCACCTCCAGGGAATAAAGAAGAAAAAGAATAGTTCAAAAGGGAAGAAAAAATATGTCTTCCCCATAATAGCGAAGCCTTTTTAGAAAATTAACCCTTCCTTCCCGCCATTTATAAAAGGGCCAGCGATCCCTAAGGGGTTATTTTGAGACACGTCAACTCACAAGACGTGATTCTCATTGCTCTTGAGGTAAGTTGTGATGTATGTGTTTTGTTTTGATTAAAGTTTAATCGGGGATAAATGGGAGCTTTTAGGATGGACTCTGAGTGTATCGTACGGCTGACAGCGGGATGACGGCAGCGCGGGAGACAGATACCATATTTTACATATTATTTTTACTATTGATTTTTATGTGATTTATGGCATATCTTTTAATCATCTTTGGTACAAAGTCTAGCTTAAGGACTATTTAGGAGTCTTTAGACATAAAATTCAAAAGGATACATTGACTTATTTACAATATAATAATGTAAAAAGGAAAACTTCCCGATCAAACATATTTACATCGTTGAAAAATCATTATACATTATTTCTGGAATTTTTGTACATGTCGGACGCACGAATATGTACTCCCGTTGCTACATAAGTCTATTAGTCCAAATAACAACGCTAATAATAACTTTGGCTGTAAAGATACAACAGGTGAGGGCTTACACAAGATGTGGAAAGGACTCGAGCTTGACTTAAGCTTACTGTATTCAAACTTGACTCAGCTTACTCAACACGCACAAGCCTTGCTTAACACAAGCCTTTATTAAGAAGAAAACTTGGCTTCCTTAATGAACTATAAGCTTAAGCTGCTACACAAGCTGGGGATTTAAGCGATACAAGCTTAGTTCACTCATTATAAGCTTGGGCCATGCGAAGCTTGGCTTCGTATCGGCTCTGAGCTCCCTCCGAAGGCAGCTTTAGCTGACTGAGGAGCTGAGAGATAAAGGAAGGCTAAATTTGGCTCGGTTATGGATTCCTTCAAGTCTCCAAGGGGCCATGGGAGCAGGTCAATGGCCTGGGAGACTTCACTTGGCTAATATATTTTTTTTTTACACTTTTTCTGTATTTGTGTGTGTGTGTGTGTGTGTGTGTGTGTGTGTGTGTGTGTGTGTGTGTGTGTGTGTATGTGCGTGCGTTTGTGTGTGTGTGTGTGTGTGTGTGTCTGTGTGTGTCTGTCTGTGTCTGTCTGTCTGTCTGTCTGTCTAGGGAGACTTTTAAATTCAATAACGCCACAAAAAAATATATATATATATTCAAAATATAAATGTTCTTTATATCTTCAAAATCCTAGACATTTTATTGCAAATACAGATATATTGACATACCTAAATTTTGTCCTAATAACAGAAACTCGCGAATTGGTGTTTAGACCCACGTCTTTTTAATCAAAATTTGATATCTTGCCTTTATTAATATGAGATTATAAGAGAGCCATAATTAAAATCTTATCTGCAATTGAAAAGAGATATTGCACTGTGTTAGAGATGAAAAATGCATTAGACAATGTATTGATATTCGAAGTTATTATTTATAATACGAATACCTATATATATGTGATTTGGAAAGTGATGTTGGAGATGTAGAGAAAACGGGACTTTTAAGTGCTCAACCGATAGGGGCTGACTGCAATGTATTCAACAATGTCTATGTTGCAAGACAACGTAGATGTAGAAGGATATAAGGAAAAAGCATAAAAAAAACATCTATTTACAGTAAACGCGGGATATTAAGTCATTTTTAATTCGGTGACAAAAATGAACATGTTAAACTCTATCATCCATGAACAGAATTGTTACATTATATAGATCATCAAAATCAAGGAAATTCTCACAATAATGTGGTTTTCCATATATCATAAATTTCAATTACGTAAAAAAAAAAAAAAAAAAAAAATTTAAGTGAAAAAAATTCCTGTAGAAAACGGGATATTTTTATGGACCGCGCCATCTGCTCCACGCGCGGGAATTTCAAAGCGAAGGAAGACGGTTAATTAAGAATGTCGGGCATACAGGTAAACCCCGGTCCAATTTCGTTAAGCCAGCCTAGTATTCTAATATATATTCAGTGAGGTAAATACAATATATGTAATGAAACCGTGAAGGGGATGCCGTCGTGTGTGTGTGTGTGTGTGTGTGTGTGTGTGTGTGTGTGTGTGTACTTAATTTCTCCAACGCTTAGAATAGAACTAATGTTTTTTTTTTTTCCCCTGCCTTCCCCTTCAACGGGCTGTGATGATAATGGTGTCTGAATCCAATGATGAAGATAAATTAATCGTTGTCCACTTTCCCATTTTCTCACGAGGGAATATATATACATATTTGATTTATATAATGTATATTTACGTCTTTTCCTTCCCAAATGATTTCACGGTGAAAGCTTTGAGCCAAGTTTGTTGGCTGGCTCCTTACTCTACCACTCCATTCACTCTGAAGATATGATCATTGGACCAGGTTCCCTCTGTCCAATCAACTTCCAAGTGTTTGGATTCTTGCGTCTTCCTTACGCGTATTTGGACTGAAAATAATGACATGTTTAAAGTATTCGTTTCACATCTATTCCGTATCTGTCGATCAAGGGAAGCAGTGTTCTATATTTTCGACATAGATTCTTCATGGTGCTGTCTATATATATAGTTATGTATCTATATGTGATCCCTGGGGATAGTGGGGAAAGAATATTGCCCGCGTGTTCCCCACATGTCGATGAAGGCGGCTAATTTGATGATATAATACATTACAACCTCTAAGTTCACAAGCTCTTGGTTTAACAACTGTCTAATGGTGTCTGGGGCCAGACAGACAGAAATACGAAGGTTACCCATTCAAATATAACAAAAAAAAAGAAAGAAATAGTTATGATATATACTCCATTTTTTTTTTTTTAATCTTTTCCCCCAGTGTAATATTTGACTATCTCGTCTCCATTCCCTCTCTCCTCCCCACTGAATATGATTGGATTAATCCCATACTCACGTTAAATGATTACAAGGAACTGAATATGATTGGATGAATCACTTACTCACGTTAGATGGTTACAAGGATAAGTCCTCTACCCATTATTTTTCCCTTCTGTCGTGTCCTGTCTCTTCCTCCTCCTCCATTAATCCTAACGAACCATTCATGGTGACTCCCCCTTTCTCCCTGCTTGTTACAGATCGCTCACGTGGAGAACTTCGTCTCCAATGTGAACTCTGCTCTCAGACACAAACATGAACAAGAAAGGCTGAGGGACATCGCCAAGAGAATCGAAGCGTACGAAGCCGTGGTGAGTACAGTTCGATCCACCTGTGTGAGTGTGTGTGTCCATGTAGCCACAGAGAATCGAGGCCTACGAAGCCGTGGTGAGTACAGTTCGATCCACCTGTGTGAGTGTGTGTCCATGTAGCCACAGAGGATCGAGGCCTACGAAGCTGTGTTGAGTACAGTTCGATCCACCTGTGTGAGTGTGTGTGTCCATGTAGCCACAGAGAATCGAAGCGTACGAAGCTGTGTTGAGTACAGTTCGATCCACCTGTGTGTGTGAGTGTGTGCGTCAGTGTGTCCATGTAGCTACAGAGCTGCGCAGGCCACAGTATCCAGGCTAATAGAGGCTTAACAAGCTGTGGTTTTCATTTTTAAGGTGGGGTAGGGTACAGTTCCTTTCATGCACAGGTAGTTATGGAATTGTTGTGTTAACCATGTTGTTCAAACTAACGAGAGAATCACTGGGATATTTTCTGTCTTTAAAACTTCACGTGGAGGAAGTTCTACACCATCGGGGTCCACAATAATGATATCTTCCTCAGTTTTATGAACTTTTAAACTTCTCTTCTGGACTCGAAACATTCCCATTTATTCCATGTGTTCTCAAGTCATTTGCTATCAAAGTATTTTGTCAAACCTTTCCCTATTTTTTTTCTTTTTTAGTATAATTTCTCCTGTGTCCAGTGTTTCAATGTTTCACCTTTCTTGTTTCAGGGTATGACGACCCTATTCCACCCTTCATCACATACCTTAAAGAAATTAGAAAAGTATTTACCATTTCCTCTCTTCTCCATACCCTCATTGTCGACTCAAAGTGGGGCCAGGTCTGAGTGTTTTGTCGAATCCCATTTCTTAATGTGCCTTGTCGACCCTCACAACAGGAGGCACTCACAACATCTCTTGACGTCCCTCACAACAGGAGGCACTCATTCTTCTTTAACGTCCCCTCACAACAGGAGGCGAGGGATGACGAGTTAGAACGTGTGGTTAGGAATTATTCTGACCTCAATTTGACCCAACCTATGCCTGGGTGCCCGGAACACCTGCCTAGACACCTGCTCCACCACGGTGACCTGAGACTCAGGGACCCACACACCTCGAAGATGGACGTTCACGTCTTCCTCTTCACTGACCTCCTTCTCATCACAAAGGTCACGCAACGGAAGGCGGAGAAGGTCAAGGTAAAAAAAAAAAAAAGAGTTCCCTTGTTGATCTTTCGTCGTCTTTTTCTTATTTTTAGTGCTTTGAAAAAGTTCCCTCCAGTACAACAAGAAATTATTTGATCTCATTCATTTCTTCTAATTAATTCTGAGAAGATGAGAATTGGCGAAATAATAATCATCTTTATCGTACCTGTAGTGAATTATTATTCACACTAGCTAAACTACAAGTCCAAGCTCTCCTTTATTAATATAATTTTTCACAATATTTGAAGAATATGTGCAAGACATTTCCAAAAAAAATACATATGCGTTTTAGGTGCTGAGTAAAACATGTGAATGAATTTATATATATATATATATATATATATATATATATATATATATATATATATATATATATATATCATTGCACCAGAATACTTGTCCCTTGCTTATGTAGTATTAATTCTCAGTATATGCTTTGATCTGGTACGAGTTACATATGAGGCTAACTCATGCATGAATTATGAGGTTTGTTGACACTGTGTGCCACTGCTGAAGGCCCAAACTCCGCTCTTTAGAATGTTTATATAAATGTAGGATAATGTATATATCTTTTTTTTAAAAAAAAAAACATGGAATTATGATTTGTGCACTGGTCCTGATGGAGGAAATGATATATATTTATTTTATGGACTGAAGCGTAGTAGATTACTCCTAACCTAACCTAACCTAACCTAACCATAATGTGATATTTCTTAACTCGTTTCCTCATCAGACAGAACTGATTTTGATGCAACATTACGATGTGCATAACATGAGATAGTATTGTGAAGTGTATAGCATGAGGCAGTGTTGTGATGTGTATAGCATAAGACAAGTGTTGTGATGTGCATAGCATAAGTTAGTGTTGTGATGTGTATAGCATAACCTAGTGTTGTGATGTGTATAGTATGCGACAGTGTGATGTTTATAGCATGAGACAGTGTTGTGATGTGTATAGCATAAGACAAGTGTTGTGATGTGCATAGCATAAGTTAGTGTTGTGATGTGTATAGTATGCGACAGTGTTGTGATGTTTATAGCATAAGTTAGTGTTGTGATGTGTATAGCATAAGTTAGTGTTGTGATGTGTATAGCATGAGACAAGTGATGATGGTATAGCATAACACAAGAAGAGTCTAATGCATTATTATTATTATTATTATTGCCTCGCCAGATCGTGCGACCACCATATCACGTCGAGCGGTTGGTTCTGGTGGAACTGAAAGATAACACCTCCATTGGACTGGTGTCCATCAACGAATGGAATGTTGCCGTGGCTGCCTTCACACTCCAGTGCCCAGACCAACGTACTCACAGGTCTCATAAAACCCGTAGCAACTTTCGTGTCTGTCATTGGGGGAAAAATATGGTATTTGTGATTCCTTTTACTGTGGAGAGTATTATATAGATGTTTGAGCTTTGGGGTAGGAAGAAAATGTATTTAAATGTCTTCTTCTCTTTAGTCACCTTTAGATTGGTCTATTAGATGTTCTGGTCCTGTTTTGATCAGTTTGGCAATGGAGGTTTGATGTATTTTATCTCTCCCTTCTTCCCTTTCCCAGAACGTGGTTCGACACCCTAAAGCGAGCCAAGGAGCAGTACAAGGAGGCGCAACAGGCGCAGGACGCCCTGGTCTACGACGACATGACCTGCGGCGTTGGACACTTAGGGGCGCCTCGCTCCCCTCGCTCCGGTTCCTCTCGAGCGTCCAGGGTCTCGAGCCTCGCCCACTCGCACTCTGGCTCCATAGACTTGAACGAGTCCTCTCCGGCCACCCAGCACCACCCGAGCATTGACATGAGCGAGGTTAGGGCCTCCAGTGCGTCCAGCGATGACTCTACCGTAGCCTTGCCCGAGATCCAGAGGTCCCGGTCGCTGGAAGGGGGCGGCTGTGGCGCCCTGTCCCCACGCCCCGACCGCCGGCCGGGCTTCCCCAAAACACCCAATACACTTAGTGTCACCCCACCCTATTCCACGGGGCAGTCTCTCCCCAACTTAACAGTCGAGTCGGCCCACTCCCTGCGCGTCCCGGGCGCCAATGGTACGACCAACTCGAAAGCGCTGTCCCCCTGCAACAGGGGCGTCTCCTACCCTCCACCTTCGCCACGTACCCTCCGCCGCTCAGCGCCTGTGCCACAGTCACGCAATCCGCCCTTAATCAAGACCCGGCATGTCACTTCCATGGCAGGGTCACCTCAAGAGGTGGTAGACCAAAGTGAACAGGAGGACCCTGGTCGGGGAGGTCCTCGCCGTGTGTACCGTACGGACAGGATGGATAATCGACGTTACCATACCGCTGGGGCTATAGATGATATCAAGGTATATATAGAAATATATATAGACATACATATATACATACACATACATACACGTAGCATAGCATCAAGAGTTGACTGATGTCAGATTCGATGACGCGATGCTTTCTCTAGAGAGAAAAGAATTAGATTTAAGCTAGCAACACGAGAATTACATTTAACCTAGCAGCACAGTAATTACATTTAACCTAGCAGCACAGTAATTACATTTAACCTAGGAGCACAGTAATTACATTTAACCTAGCAGCACAGTAATTACATTTAACCTAGCACACGATAATCACATTTAACCTAGCAGCACGAGATTGACACTTAACGTAGCAGCACGGGAATTACATTTAACGTAGCAACGGGAATCACATTTAACCTGCAGCACGAGAATGACACTTAACCTAGCAGCACGAGAATTACATTTAACATAGCAGCACGGGAATAACATTTAACCTGGCACACGGGAATGACGCTTAACGTAGCAGCACGAGAATTACACTTAACATAGCACGAGAATTACATTTAAGCTAGCAGAACGAGAATTACATTTAATCTAGCAGCACGAGAATTACACTTAACAGCAGCACGAGAATTACATTTAACCTAGCAGCACGGGAATTACATTTAACCTAGCAGCGAGAATTACATTTAACCTAGCAGCACGGGAATTACCTTTAACCTAGCAGCACGAGATTTGCATTTAACCTAGCAGCACGGAAATTATATTTAACCAAGCAGCACGAAAATTACATTCAACCTAGCAGCACGGAAATTATACATAACCTAGCATTCACTGGTCTGAGGTCTCCTGTAGAAAATTATATTTAACCTAGCCTTGAACGGCCTAATGACTCCTTTAGAAAATTATATTTAACCTAGCATTCTTCAGTCTAATCACCTCTCTAAATGCCTTTCTAATGCCTACTTTAGAAAATTTAACTCAGCATGCCTACTTTAGAAAATTATATTTAATCTAGCCGTTACCGGCCTAATGCTTTCTTTAGAATAATATTTAACCTAGCTATCACCGGCTAATGCCTTCATTAGAAAATTACATTTAACCTTGCTATCACTGGCCTAATTCCTACTTTAGAAAATGATATTTAACCTAGCTATAACAACCTAATGCCTACTTTAAACAATTATATTTTATGTAGCAATCACCGCCTTAAAGCCTACTTTAGAAAATTATATATTTAACATAGCCATCACTGCCTTAAATCCTACTTCAGAAATTTATATTTAACCTAACATTGTGATGAATGCTTCATTAATTCTTTATTTCCTAATGATGTATGAATGAAACACTTCAGATTATATGCTTTCGTATCATGCTTTAGCTTTTGAATTATGATTGCTGTTAATTTTTGCTTTCCCGTTTCTCTGTGTGTATTGATGTTGGTTGCTAATCTGTCTGTTTACAGTTTTGACTCCAGGTTATTGAGATTTTATGAATTAATGTTATACAAATTACACCCAAAGAAACTTTCAAATCAAGTTATTACTGATATTAGATATTCTATAATTGTATGAGAATTTAAGTTGAGTTTCATGAGTCCTCTCACTTCTGTCCGCTCAAGTTTTAGCCATGCATGGTCTTCAGCAATCCCCTTAAATTGGTCTTTCACACCACAGAAACAAGACACCAAGGATGCCACCATCCACAAGCGCCTCTCCTGGAATTACGGGCAGGGTCCTCCCCCATCTTCTAGAGACCTTGGTAATGAACATGGGAAGTTGGGTCGCCACAAACACGCAGTCAAGAATGTCTCGTGTGAGTCAGTGCACAGCTCCTCTGGTGTCTCATCCACCTCTTCCCTCCATCGTTCTATGGGGTCTGAAGTTGAGGCCTTGGAAAATATTGATGATAATGAAGGTATGATGATGGAACCGTTGTTCACTAACACCCCAACACACACCTCGACTAATTACTGTTTCATATATGAAGTAAGCGATGGATTCCAGTGCACTGTGTTTTAGTTTCTGTTCTTACAGCTTTGTTAGATAACAAGTACCCGGTAAATTTACCCGGTAGATTTATATATTTTTTTTAAAAAAACCTTCACCTACCTGCCAGCCGATGGCGAGGCCGCCACAGTGGTGGACCTAACTGTGAGTGACTGTACAAGCCTGAAAATATCGCCACACATCTCCACCACTTACATCTGCCATGACTCGGACATCACCCTGGGTGTGTGCTCCCAGTACATCACCCAGCCCAACAGCACCCCTGAGGTAAGTGGAGAATTCATGTGACCTGATGAATATCCATTTTTGAGCAACATCTTCATGGTAAGGTAGAGATTACTGGCAAATACAGAACTTTATGATTTTATAGGTTGAGATCTATGGATGATATATTTATTTCCATTATTGTTATTATTATTATTTTTATTATGGCTTATGATTTTTGTAATAATGGCTTATGATGAGCATAAATCAAACATGAAGAGCAGGAGGGGAATTCAAGGTATCTGAGGAAGTAGTTTTTGTGCATGCACTTGAAATTGTACTGTGCAGAAGATGGAAGGAGGTTGTGTGAGGAAGGGTGGACAGTGGTGGGATAAGAAAGCAGAACTGCTTATGGGAGAGCGGTGTATCAACTTTTTTTTCTCTTAGAAACATAAAAAGAAGTATAAATGTCTAGCCCTTTCTTCAGTGAGGAATTGTAATAACTGTGTGGAAGAGGGATCTGTTGATAATTACATTACTAACAATGCCTTTGACAGCATCTATGCAAACTATAAAGTTGAAAGGTTCATACATCATCATGGCTCTACCTGAACTGTAAAATTTGAGCAAAATAGCGTGTGTATTTGAATACAGGAAATCTTTTTTGCTTCTTTTTTTACAGTGCTGTTGAGTTGAATTGTTTGTCATGTAGCTTCATCGAGAAATATCTTTGGATGTTTCACAGTGGTGATTTTGTGAAATTCTGTGGAGATTAGAGGTATCTGTGTTTAGCTTACCAGTCTTTTGTACACATGTGAATGCCTACTGAACCAGTGCTTCCAGAGTAAGGCCTGATTGATTAATCTGAGCTGGAGAGAAATTCAATTCTTATTTTAATGTTTTTACTAAATTGGTTCTCGTGAAGCGAAGCCTGATTAATTACCCTGAGTTTGACAATAACCCAATACATATTTATTATCACCGCCAGTGTATTTAGTTGATTGTCTTTTGTGGGGAGCTGCTCTGTGGCAGTGCAGGAGTTCCATCCTACCTCCATGTGTATTCATTTAAATTGTGTGATTAAGGGACACGTACACAACACGCATCCATCAACCCCACTGTGACATTCTCCTGGACCTACCATTTCTGGCCAGTATAGAAATTTTCTGATGTAAGCCAGCATAAAGGCCATGAACCCTGTGATCCTGTTAGGGCAGGAGGATGTAGTGTGTCTCTTATAAAATAGGGCTCTTTGTCTGGCAAGTTTGTGGAAGATGTTGGTGTGGTTGCTTGTTAAGTATTCAGGAATTCTGCGTTTAGAGTGCAGCTGCTTTTGACTGGACTGGACTGCATGGTGTGTATCTTTTAATTTAAACAACTGAATGTGCAAAGAGTCTTAATGAATAATGATGTACATCTCTACAACTCTCTTCTCCTACCTATCACACTTGAACATTACTTTAACTGTTCCTTTTTTTTTTGTTCTTTTGACTTTGATGACTGTTTTAGGAGTGAAGAAGGAGCAGGCTATGCATACATAATGGAGTTTCTGTCATGCTTTATCATGATTGGTTGACATTCTAAACTTTTACTATTCCACTGGGATCCATATATCTAAAGTAAATGTGTTGGACTTGGTCACTAATTATTTGATTGTTTCCCCTTGAAAATGGTGTCTCTGTATGTCAGAAACTGTTGTTCTTGTCAAAAGCAGATTACTTATATGGCTTATGACTCATGTTTCTCTCCATTTCTATCATGAAAATCTAGATAAACACACATGTTTATAAAATGAGAATTATCAATGTTCAAATCCTTTGATGTACATTTTGATCAGATTATTCCACCACAATCATACTCTTTTAGGACTTTTCTCCACCTTCTTGGTCCCCCTTTCCGAGCTTTCATATTCTTTTCCATGTGCACTTTACCTGTGGATCAGCAGCTTGCTTCATAAAAATGCATTGATATTGAGAATGCATTCTTCATCATATCATTGCATTATGCTTTCATTGATATGATGATTACTCGTAACCTGTCTGTTTTGAATTGATGTGACTAACAACATGGAGCACATGAACTTGTTGTCAACCATTGATTTTAGGTAAATGATTCTCACACCAGAATGGTGATAATACAGTATGTTTTTTGCCAGAACAAAACTCAGATTTTACAAAATGAGGAAGTATCAAGAATGTTTTGATTGATGAAAACAATAAGATATTAGTTTTATAGAAAATGTTTGTCCATTTGCAGGTTTGAAATATGTGACTTTAGTGGGGACTTCATAATTAATGAAAAAGTTAAAGATCTTTGTTCTGGTAAGGTGCAAGAGTACACATGGAACATAAGTGATGGGAAATATGAATATGTTATATCATTTTTTCCAACAGCCAAGTGAAGCTTGTGAGAATTTAGTGAAGATAGATGTGTCAGAGACAGACCCAGGTATCTCCTCGGTACAGATCACTGTTACAGAGGGTGCCACCTCTTCTTCCTCTTCAAATATGTCCTCTACTTCACCTTCAGAAAGTGCCCCAGTGAAACCAGACAACATGAGAATGAGAGAGATCTTACTCAACGATGCTTCTGTCGAAGCTTCGTAAGTAGAACTTCAGTTTGCTCAGTTTCTCTCCTGCATGCAAGTAGAATACATTTAGGTATATCATTAAGAACTATGCATGAAGAACCTTTATACAGAATAGAATCCTTAGATTTATGTACACTGCCATCCACTGGTGTTCCTAAACAGCTCCATTTGATACAAGTGATTGGAAATATTTAAAAGTCCCCAGAAGATAACCTGAAAATGTTTACTGTGCCACTGGGATTGATGCCACATGCAGTATACCCCATATATCCTTATCCTTACTAAACCCTTAGATACTTTATAATTTTATTTGGTAGTCTTCATGAAGAAGGACATGGACATTGAATGTTAGGCATCCAGCCATCCATGGAATGTAATACTTTCATGTTCTAAAGTTTTCTATATTTGTTAGATGGTCACATCTAAGTATCTAGAAGTGTCAGCAAGAGTTTTCCCTTAATTTGTCATATACAAGGATTTGTCCATTTCCAAATGGCTTGCATCATGTCAGATGTCTGCTTTTATTCAGCTCTTGTACAGATTTGTCTTACATGCAATTCTTTGATAACAGGGATGTATGAAATTTGCCGTGGACGTCCCCTGAAGTGGGATGAAGACATTGTTATCTCACTGTCACCACGACATCTTGATATCACCTCATGGCACCTGATGTTGCCTTACTTATGTGATGTCACATGAGGTCATGCAGAAGAGGATAGGAAGAGAATGCTAGTGATTATATAACAAATAGTATTAACTACTGGTGATAAAGACAGTTGATTAACAATAAAGATTTAATCGAGAGACTTGCTGTATTTGTTGGGATTTTGTGATTGCAAGAATTTCATGTTGCTGAAGGTTTTTTTACTTCAGATTTGAGCAACGAATCTGTTTTTTAGGTTCTGATAGTGGGGTCAAGAGGAATTTTGGCCCAAGTGTGAATAAACTCAGATCTCGTTACTTCAGAACCAGGGTGACACCTGTTGACCTCTGCTGACCTGAATTTGTTTGTGCCCTGACCTACGCCTTCCAAAGTTATGGTCTTTACATGGAGTGGATTGTTCTTATAACAACCATATGTGCAACCCTAATAGTTTTTGTACTGTACATTCCATCTCTTGTCAGGAAGTATTATTTTATTTTGTAATCATTCCATGTATCCAGGTACCTTTATATCCACAATTGTATGTGGATTTTGTAAGATATTTGGTACCAGTTAAGTGGATAATGATATATAAAGATATCTCTATATATAAATATATATACACACATGTATATATATACATATATGTATTGACATTAAATTTTTTTGTGAATTTCAAATATTTTTATATCTTTCATGATCTTTAAAGCTGCAACCTAGTCCTAGATACTGTAGTAATTGTTGATAATAAATAATGGAAACAATGTTGACATTATTTCCAGGTCTTTCTAGAAAATAATGTACAGTATTTTATATTGTCCTTATATCTTAAATATATCATAAAATTAGATGCACATAGTTCCTTCATGAGTATTTGTAACCAGTTATGAAACACTTTTCATGTGAATTAATAGAAATGTTGGTTTATACTGAGTTGTACAGTGTCATCAGGTTAAATGAATACACACATGTACATATGCATAGTGTATTTGATGATGAGCATTACATAATTTGTGCTTCACTAGTGTTCATATAAAGAATGCAATGTAAAACTTAAAACAGGTATTCCTCTGCACAATGATAATGCTAACTCTAAACTATAAGCATCTCTACATCAAGAACTAGCAATAACAGCTTTAAGGCCAACTAATGAAAAATCATTTTTCATTGATATACACAAGTAGCACATGAGCTTACATGAAGCTTGTCTTTTCCCTTGTCGTAGAAGAAAAGCCAAGTCTCATGGCGGTTCATCTTGTAGCTCATCACCACCGATGCAGTTTCATGAAGATTGTTTGAGATTAGTGAGATAAAATGTTCATTACGGTTTGTTAGACTAAGGACTTTGAAAAAAAAAAATACTATCCATTGACTCTTAGTGGGACATTTTTTCTCATATACTGCATAGCCAGTTTTTTGGCACAGAACTGTATTGAATATGTGCAACTTCATATCAGTAAAAGCCTTTCCAAAGAGTATTTGTATATATTGTGTGTGACAATCTATTGCACCATCATAATAGTTGATATTACTGAGTAATTTACTGATACTTTGCTGATATAAAGGAATGACACTGAAATGTGGATAAACTATCAGTGGAAGCAGTAGACAAGAAATAGGTTGCATTGTGATAAGCAGTCGTCAGTATTTACGGACTTCTGTGGCACTTCTCGGTGCACTTATTGTGAATAAAAAAAAATACATCAGCTTTTGTGGTATTCTTGCACTGTTGATGTTGGAAAAGCACAACCATTTACACGAATGCTATTTTTTAACAGAAAAAATGTAGAATATATATTTGCCTAAGTCAGCAAAGAGATCTAATCACAAACGTACTGCCTTATGTTGGAGTCAAAGAAGTAGAGATACAGCCACTTCCATTCTCATCCATGTATCTGTGCTTCAAGTTCTACACAGTGATAAAGATGGTTGTGTTTAGAATGTGTACATAAGATGTATATGATCCATTTACAAAGAAGATATGTGATCATTCATGCAAAAGAAGGTACATTTGTATTTGAGTCACTTTACCCAACTTTAGATGTTTTTCAAACCAGTGTCGACTAATTAATGAGATAAACAGTTTGTCAAGTAAAATGATTGTGGTATTACTTTTCTTTGTCATCCAGTAGTGCTCATAGAATCTAATCCAAAATCATGAATTAAGTGATCAGTCTTGAGTGTTCTGGCTGTATCTGTGTCTTAGCTAGTCACGTGTCTTTTTCTGGGGAGACAAAGGACACTTTGACCTTGACATATTAAAGTACAGCCCCTCAGGACCAATTGCTAAATTTTGGCGTCAGTAAATACTGAGACTCAGAGAGAAGATACTGTATTTTATATTGAAATGGCTTTGATAAATGCAAACTAAACTGTTAAAGATATTGTTGGAACTTTTCTTTAACAATGCTTTCCTGAATCACATACAGTCATGTTTGTGGCATTATTAGAAATACAAAATGGCCAAAAGTTTTTATACAAGAAATTGGTAAAGTCTAGTTGAAATTTATAGAAATTGGTCTGAGAGAAATTTGTATGTCAATCATTAGCATGAATCCTAAAAACAGAAAGGTTAATCATTTGCCAAGTATACTTGTGTTGATCACTCAATGATTGGAAATGGGCATAGTTTAGAATATTGTTTACATTCATGCCTGTTTTCCATGTTCTGAGATGAATTTGTAGTAGAATTTTGATATGGTTGATATTTAAATCTGCATGAAGTCTTTTTGGTCATATTGTCACATATAAGGAAAAGAGTACTGTGATTATATACCTGTTATGTTCTTTCAAGAAATGTTACATGAACCTGTCACTTGTGAATGAACGTAGAATTTGAAAGTGGTCAATAGTTTACCCAAATGAGATGTACTTATTCTTTAGATATGAATTGCTTATACGTCATTTGCTCGTACAGTCTATTGCGCTGTACAGGGAAGATGTTCCATGCGATTCAGTTGTTATGAGGTTTTCAAATGTGCACAATAAAATGATCCTATTCACTCGTTACTTTCCTACTGTTGTACAGCATTCCTCATGCAAGTTCTACTTGTTATATCGAATGACCATTTTAATATATGGTTTATTTATTACTTTGATAGGCTAAGTTTATAATAGTTACACAGATAATGAATGTATAGTATCTGCTTTAGGTGTTTTCACATGCTGTATAGCCACTGTGTATATAATGAACTTTTGATTCCAAATACTATTTTAGTGAGGTGGAAAAGAACGCATAGACTGTTTCATTTTGTCTTTGGAATAATTGTAGAAAAGAAAATAAAAGTTTCTCCGATAATTATTGTATTGTTTGGTTTGCATACACACAAGGGCAGGTAAGTACATCTTGCAAGACTATAAATCAGCCGTAAGGGATAGAGACAGTCAAGGAGGTGGAACTGCAGTATGTACAATCACATCTAAATCTTACTGAAATATAACTAATGCATCTGCATCTAGTACATAGTTTTCCAAACTTTATATATATGTTGTATATAGACACCCTATTCAGTCAGTAAATATTGGCACTATATGTAAATGATGTTTATAGATGCCCTAATCAGATGGCAGATATTTACATTATCAAGTGCGAGGGATTACAATGAGCAACAAAGGACAGAGATGTGATCATTCTGGGGGATTTTGGTTTATTTCAGAACTCAACTGGTAAGGTGTTTCAGGTGTAGAAAGTGAATTACCTGGGCTTAAAAACTGTTGAAGACAATTTTCTCTACCAAATCATCACAGAGCTGACAAGGGAAGCTAATATATTTATTTTAGGTCTTACATCCCTCTTCTTAGCAATGAATACTCATGTTGGTGAGTGTCTAGGTACATATGACCATAAAATGGTTAATTTCAGTGTAAGTCATAAAACATGCCTCCGTAAAATCAGTATTATCATCCCTAACTTTAAAAGGGTGGATTTTCGTGGGTTGTGCAATGCATTAAAGTCTTACCCATATTAGTTCATGACTAGAGGAATAATGGACATCTTTGGCGATGGGATGTTTATATATTCATGTTCATTCTACTTTCTGACTTTCCTACAAAATTTCCTTCAGCCATATTATTATTGCAAGGTATTTTTCCTACCTGTTTCCTGTATGGTGTATTACCAAAGGGTCGAGGACCCTTTTGATTTACTATCCTTTTCTCCTAATGCTTTTAATAGGATCTGTTAAGGCCAGATTACCTTGTTAGGACCTTGGCTCTGTGTACCTATGTAGCTCATATACCCTTTGAAACAGCCATGTTAGAGAGAGAGAGGACTGTCATTTCTCCAAATATTAATTTACCATTTTGACAACATTTGCATGCAATGTTCCTTCATGTAATAATACAAGATTCCCGGAGTGTTCAATGTTTTCCAAAGATTTCAATGAAAATTTAGTAGTTTTTGATGTTTTGACCACAATTTCCAATCGTTAAAGCTGGTGTTAATTGCATGGCATTGATTACAACTGAAAGGATATTAGGATAGTAGGATCATTAATGGATTTCTAGGATATGAGCAACCCTACTCCTTGCCAGTCATTGTGGTAATGGAGATTAGGATACCAGTTATAAAAAAAACATCATTTACCAATAGTTTCCATTTTGCATTCTAGCCGCCCCATACAGATTAGAATCAAGTGATAATGTATGAGTAGATGGAGTTGAAAATTAATTGTCACAAAAAAATTAAACTTATCTATTGTTATGAAAGCAAAAAGGAAAGGCAGGCAGGCACACAAGTGAACCAACCATCTTGATTGGTACTGTAAATCATGTTGGCTTAAGAAAGTAATTAATAAGTGTGAATATCATAAGGAAAAATAATTAGACATGCTGATAAGTCGTGCTGTATGCATCATGTATTGACCAAGAACTGAATTCTCATGTAGAACTTAAGGGTTCAAGTGGAGAAACCCATTGTTCAGCAGCCATATAGTAGAACAGATGTTCTTCATCTTCGTAGAGATGAACAGATGAGAACAATCATGTGGCTGAAATGTATTTTTTGACCGGAAAACGATTCCCAATAAATGACCAACTTTGAAATGCATTTAATGTGATGTATCTGTAGTACCGTAATACCAAAGGACATTAAGGGAACAGAATCTACCACAGAAAACTAATAGAATTTGTAATAATTCATTTACTTGAATAACTTAGTTATTTACTTATAGAGAGGGGATGAAATTAATTCAAACCATCGAGAAGTAGTCGCCAACAACACATATGGTTGCCTACATATCATTAAAATTGTATATATGCTCGTAGTCCCTCGTGGTGGTGGCGCATGCGCAGACCAGACACACAGACGGGAGCGAGTGGTCGTGTTGTCATGTCCTCCACTCCGAACAATTTCTCTAATATCTGTGACGCCATGATATAACGAGTGACGTCATGCAACCCCCATCGTTACGGACATCACCCACGACGTAAGTAATTATGTAGTTGACCTGTACTATTGGTAATTAATTAATAAAACGAAATAATTGTTGGCCGTCGCGTTGACCTGAGGAGGTAAACATGGGGGGTTGTCCACGCGCCTCCTGCTGGGTATTTAAATTATTTGTTTTCCTCCTAACTACTATTAAATGCTTAATGACCATGACCTGTGGTAGTTTGTGAGTAATGATCAGTTCTATGGAAACCTATGACGTAATTGTAGTTATATTAGGAATGATAATTGCCATAAAATGAGACGTAATTGGTAATGACTTCTTTATGTGTGGTTTAAATGTCGCTTTTTACATACATTCGACGTTGTTGTAATACATTATACATCGTTGTAATACATTATACATCGTTTTAATACATTATACATCGTTTTGATACTTTATACATCGTTTTGATACATTATACATCGTTGTAATACATTATACATCGTTTTGATACATTATACATCGTTGTAATACATTATACATCGTTTTGATACATTATACATCGTTGTAATACATTATACGTCGCTTAGATACATTATACCTCGTTGTAATACATTATACATCGTTGTCATACATTATACATCGTTGTAATACATTATACATCGTTGTAATACATTATACATCGTTGTGATACATTCTACATCGTTGTAATACATTATACATCGTTGTAAAACATTAAACATTGTTTTGATACATTATACATCGTTGCAATACATTATACATCGTTGTAATACATTCTACATCGTTGTAATACATTATACATCGTTGTAATACATTATACATCGTTTTGATACATTATTCATCGTTGTAATACATTCTACATCGTTGTAATACATTCTACATCGTTGTAATACATTCTACATCGTTGTAATACATTCTACATCGTTGTAATACATTATACATCGTTGTCATACATTCTACATCGTTGTAATACATTCTACATCGTTGTAATACATTCTACATCGTTGTAATACATTCTACATCGTTGTAATACATTCTACATCGTTGTAATACATTATACATCGTTGTGATACATTCTACATCGTTGTAATACATTCTACATCGTTGTAATACATTCTACATCGTTGTAATACATTCTACATCGTTGTAATACATTATACATCGTTGTGATACATTCTACATCGTTGTAATACATTCTACATCGTTGTGATACATTCTACATCGTTGTAATACATTATACATCGTTGTAATACATTATACATCGTTTTGATACATTATACATCGTTGTAATACATTTTACATCGTTGTAATACATTATACATCGTTGTAATACATTATACATCGTTGTGATACATTCTACATCGTTGTAATACATTTTACATCGTTGTAATACATTATACATAGTTGTAATACATTATCCATCGTTGTAATACATTCTACATCGTTGTAATACATTATACATCGCTGTAATACATTATACATCGTTTTGATACATTATACATCGTTTTGATACATTATACATCGTTGTAATACATTCTACATCGTTGTAATACATTATACATCGTTTTGATACATTATACATCGTTTTGATACATTATACATCGTTGTAATACATTCTACATCGTTGTAATACATTCTACATCGTTGTAATACATTATACATCGTTGTAATACATTATACATCGTTGTAAAACATTCTACATCGTTGTAATACATTCTACATCGTTGTAATACATTATACATCGTTTTGATACATTATACATCGTTGTAATACATTATACATCGTTGTAATACATTATACATCGTTGTGATACATTCTACATCGTTGTAATACATTATACATCGTTGTAATACATTCTACATCGTTGTAATACATTATACATCGTTGTGATACATTCTACATCGTTGTAATACATTATACATCGTTGTAATACATTATACATCGTTGTAATACATTATACATCGTTTTGATACATTATACATCGTTGTAAAACATTCTACATCGTTGTAATACATTATACATCGTTGTGATACATTCTACATCGTTGTAATACATTCTACATCGTTGTAATACATTATACATCGTTGTAATACATTCTACATCGTTGTAATACATTCTACATCGTTGTAATACATTATACATCGTTTTGATACATTATACATCGTTGTGATACATTCTACATCGTTGTAATACATTATACATCGTTGTAATACATTCTACATCGTTGTAATACATTCTACATCGTTGTAATACATTATACATCGTTTTGATACATTATACATCGTTGTGATACATTCTACATCGTTGTAATACATTATACATCGTTTTGATACATTATACATCGTTGTGATACATTCTACATCGTTGTAATACATTATACATCGTTGTAATACATTATACATCGTTGTAATACATTATACATCGTTGTAATACATTCTACATCGTTGTAATACATTATACATCGTTGTAATACATTATACATCGTTGTGATACATTCTACATCGTTGTAATACATTCTACATCGTTGTAATACATTATACATCGTTGTAATACATTATACATCGTTGTAATACATTATACATCGTTGTAATACATTATACATCGTTGTGATACATTCTACATCGTTGTAATACATTATACATCGTTTTGATACATTATACATCGTTTTGATACATTATACATCGTTGTAATACATTATACATCGTTGTAATACATTATACATCGTTTTGATACATTATACATCGTTGTGATACATTCTACATCGTTGTAATACATTATACATCGTTTTGATACATTATACATCGTTGTAATACATTATACATCGTTTTGATACATTATACATCGTTGTAATACATTATACATCGTTGTGATACATTCTACATCGTTGTAATACATTATACATCGTTGTAATACATTCTACATCGTTGTAATACATTATACATCGTTTTGATACATTATACATCGTTGTGATACATTCTACATCGTTGTAATACATTATACATCGTTGTGATACATTCTACATCGTTGTAATACATTATCTCATTGATTTAGGAAGACTTTGTGATATTAGAACATTAATATCATATATTATTCGTATTTAAGTAGTGTATTATAGTTACCCAAGGAATTGATACGTTTTCTTTCATTGTGTCCATGTAAGAAAATGGTGTTTATTTAGGGATGACTCGTTCAAATTCGGGTTTTCTTTTTCTATTCACTATGTCGGTTGAAAGAGCTTTGATTCTGTTGTAGGAATGTGAGTATTCTCGAGTCTTCCCTTCTGTACAATTGGTAATTTGTCCACTTAGGTGCCTGCTCTTGTCTGAGTCCTGTACTGGCTCATTTTTGTAACTAATTAGGGTAATTCTTGAAGAGTATGACAGTCGAAAATGGTATCATTAGATTTTTTTTTAAATTATTCGAAATCTCTGCCTCCAACATCGATCAAACGTTAACCAATGCTTAATTAAGTTAATATCTTGAGTTAATATTGTAATTCTCTTCCTTAAGACTTATAATTACCATGCTGCGCTCCACGCAGTAGCAGGGGGCATGATTCGCCCTTTGAACGACATGGTCCCTAAACGACCCTCCACTCCTTTCCGTCCATTGGTGACGTCACTTGCGCTGTAACCAGTTGCAGGTCAATTTGACGCGTTTATTGTTAAGGGTCGTAATTAAATGAGGCGATTTGGTCTCGCGTTCCAATATTTAATTACCAGCAAGTGGTGTTCGTGGCTCATTAGTAGGCTGACTATACAAACATCACCTTAACAGTTGTACAAGATTAAGAGAATTATTATTATTATTATTATTATTATTATTATTATTATTATTATTATTATTATTATTGTTATTATTGTTCTTCTTCTTCTTCTTCTTCTTCTTCTTCTTATTATTATTATTATTATTATTATTATTATTATTATTATTATTTTTATCATTATTATTATTATTATCATTATTATTATTATTATTATTATTATTATTATTATTATTATTATTATATTCAATCACCGTTTCCCGCTTCGGCGAGGTAGCGCCAGGAAACGCGCGAAAGTCACATGTTACTGCAGTGGAGTCTGCGTGTCCCTGCTACTGGAAGTAGTGCAGCCTTGGACTAGCAGGAGCCTTTAGAAAGGTCGGGGCCTTGGTAACACCAGGATGCCTTTCATAGAAAATGATCCGCGGGTAATTATAAGATATATTTACACAGAAAATGGGAAGTTGGTCCGGATAATAATAAACTACAATTACTGGGTTTTTATTATTATTAATTAATTTTTATTACTCTGTTGTATTATTTTAGAGAGATAGATGGTTGTAATGTGGATAGTAAATGTGTCTTGCTGGTCAGTAACGCCGACGCGTTTATATAAATGGTCAATGGCGTTTGTTTGGCTCTTTTCTGTTCATCCCAAGTCGGTTTCAAAGTGAGAAACTGGTTTCTCAGTTAAACTTTGATAACCAGCCCCATTTAACTGTGGTTCTTCTTCCTCCTCCTCTTTCTTCCTCTTTCTCCATCTTCTTCTTCTTCTTCTTCTTCTTCTTCTTCTTCTTCTTCCTCTTCTTCTTCTTTTCTTCTTCTTCTTCTTCTTCTTCTTCTTCTTCTTCTTCCTCTTCTTCGTCTTTTCTTCTTATTATTCTTCTTCTTCTTCCTCTTCTTCGTCTTTTCTTCTTCTTCTTCTTCTTCTTCTTCTTCTTCTTCTTCTTCTTCTTCTTCCTCTTCTTCTTCTTCTTTTCTTCTTCATCCTCTTCTTCTTCTTCTCCTTTTTCTTCTCCTCTTTCTCCTCCTCCTTCTTCTTCTTCTTCCTCTTCCTCTTCTTCTTCTTCTTCTTCCTCTTCCTCTTCTCCTCCTCCTCCTCCTTCTTCTTCTTCTTTTCTTCTTCTTCTTCTTCTTCTTCTTCTTCTTCTCCTCCTTCTTCTTCTTCTTCTTCCTCTTCCTCATACCTCGTCAGTTAGTGAAGAGAGAAAGAGAGATACATAGTGATACAGTTGGTTGTGGAGCGACATTTATTGAACGTCGGATAATTGGAACTGCTAACCGAACCCGACTGGTTCGGTTTATAAGTTAAGACATTTAAGGGAATTATCAGTTTGGGGGAGGGGGGGGGAGGGGGTTGATGATTATAATTATTATCATTATTTTTTTTTTTAAAGGCCAACAAGCAACCAACCCCCCTCCCCTCCTCCTCCTTGACGGCGTTTTCATTAATAGGAATTAATTCACTTTGAGCGTTGTTCTAAAATACAAATAAAATGTGAACGAGATAATTTCTTTATTATTGTCCATGTTCACTACATACTTGGGTCTAAACTCAGAGATATGTATACATATGTATTATTTATATGTATATTTACATGTATTCCATATATGTTGTTTTATGGTTAATTTTTAGATATTATTTTCTTTATATTTAAATGTATTCCATTTATGTTGTTCTATGGTTAATTTTTAGATATTAGTTTCTTTCTATTTATTTGAATAATTGCATTATTTTCCCCCAAATTTGCCGTTTATTAACATGCGTGTTTTCTGTCGTTTTTATTAATCATGTATTTTGAATATCAAATACTTGAATATTTTTCTAAGTAACGCATTCGTTTATATTTTATTTATTATATTATTTTTCTGTTGCTGTGTATTTTTATCATGTCCGTCTCTCTGTAACGTGACCAGATTACAATGTACATCTGGAAGTACATAAATTGTTTACGTTGATTTGATTACACATTAATTTTGTTGACAGGAAAGTATTTTTGATATATATATATATATATATATATATATATATATATATATATATATATATATATATATATATATATATTCTGTAAACATGCGATTGTTTACACAAATGGCGTTCTAGCTTCGTCTCTTCGATGTATATCAACTGACTGTTATATTTCTCTCTTGTGTCTCCCCTGATGATGTGATTATGACACGAAAGTGCACTTGGGAACTTATCGTGTTTCATTTTCCCCCCTGTGGACTCATAGGAATATATATATATACATATATATATATATATATATATATATATATATATATATATATATATATATATATATATATATATATATCCTGTTCGTCAGACTTGCTTAGCCGGGCCCGCCCGTCTGGACGTGTCCACAAGGGTTTAAAGTCCTGGGCGCGGTGGTAGTCGGCCCACAGTCCAACCTAGGTGTTAATTCTCCCTTGGGGCTGGTTCATATAAGGGATGCCTGATAGAGGCCCGGATGTATGTGTGTGTGTGTGTGTGTATGTGTGTGTGTGTGTGTGTGTGTGTGTGTGTGTGTGTATAGATGTTTATATATATATATATATGATTGTAGACACGGTTATAAGACGGGGCAATACGAGCGTAAAACTCTCTCCCTTTAACACACACACACACACACACACACACACACACACACACACACACACACACACACACACCACACACACACACACACACACACACACACTGGCCAACAGCCCAAACCCAACTTGCTCAGAGAAAGGCGACTCACAGGAAAGAGAGTGGCCGCCCAGGAGGTGGTCACTGGCCTGCCAGTAAGTTACCAACCCGCCTGCCGGTGCTTGAACAACCCCCCCCCCCCCACGCCCCCCCACCCCCACGACCCCGCCCCACGCCCCCCCCCCCCCACGCACTTGCTTCTGCCAGCCTGCGCCCCCCACACCACCCCCCACCCTCCTACCCTCACCACTCCAGCTTTCGTAGCTACAATATATATATATATATATATATATATATATATATATATATATATATATATATATATATATATATATATATTTATTTATATGTGTGTGTGTGTGTGTGTGTGTCTGTGTGTGTGTGTGTGTGTGTGTGTGTGTGTGTGTGTGTGTATTTGCTTAATAAATAACACAGTTACATCTGCCTTAATTACTTCGTTCAGAGCTGGAACGAATACAGACAAGAGGATCACAGCTCATTCCACACGACTCTCAAATCAATAGACACGCAGCTAGTATGAGGTAGAATCAATAGATACACGGCTATTGTGAGGTAGAATCAATAGATACACGGCTATTATGAGGTAGAATCAATAGATACACGGCTATTATGAGGTAGAATCAATAGATACGCAGCTAGTATGAGGTAGAATCAATAGACACGCAGCTAGTATGAGGTAGAATCAATAGATACACGGCTATTATGAGGAAGAATCAATAGACACACGGCTGGTATGAGTACAATTAACTCACGATGATTATTTCTCTAACTCATAATCATTTCCATGAACTCGAGATGCCATGAATACGTAGGAGAAATTATACATTTCATTTGTGAGTTGTTGAAAGATGATGAGAAATGAATCAGAAGTTATCAAGGTGAAGATAAGGGTAGATAAGGCTTTTAATGGTGTTCATAATCATTGAACAGACAATGTTCAACACAGACGGTACAAAATGAACTCGTATTTTGAACTATATATTTTTTTTCTATGTTGTAGTAGGTAAAAATACTTATCTTTGGGCTTAGTGTACATGATATAATTGATGGAATTAGATTAAGATACGTTTGCCTTCAGTTCTAGTGAGGTCTCTCTCTCTCTCTCTCTCTCTCTCTCTCTCTCTCTCTCTCTCTCTCTCTCTCTCTCTCTCTCTCTCTCTCTCTCTCTCTCTCTCTCTCTCTCAGCGTGTTACGCTTGGCGCTACGCCACACATTTTCTTGAAAGTGGGGTGTGACGGAGAGAGTGGGTGGGTGGGGGAGGAGCCTTCTGCTGTGTTATCTTGTCTCAGTCTATATATATATAGATTATTATGGAAATTATGTCATAACAGCAGATAACTTGGTCATCTACCATCCTCCAGCAGATAACCTGGTCATAGACCATCAGGTCTGGTGTTATCTGTCCTTCCCATGTACTGTCCTCCAGCAGATAACCTGTGTCATAGACCATCAGGTCTGGTGTTATCTGTCCTTCCCATGTACTGTCCTCCAGCAGATAACCTGGTCATAGACCATCAGGTCTGGTGTTATCTGTCCTTCCCATGTACTGTCCTCCAGCAGATAACCTGGTCATAGACCATCAGGTCTTGTGTTATCTGTCCTTCCCATGTACTGTCCTCCAGCAGATAACCTGGTCATAGACCATCAGGTCTTGTGTTATCTGTCCTTCCCATGTACTGTCCTCCAGCAGATAACCTGTGTCATAGACCATCAGGTCTTGTGTTATCTGTCCTTCCCATGTACTGTCCTCCAGCAGATAACCTGGTCATAGACCATCAGGTCTGGTGTTATCTGTCCTTCCCATGTACCTCCCATATATACCCCCCCCCCCATACACACCCATGTCCCTCCCCCATATACTCCCACTGTAACACCTCCCCCCCCCCATTTGCCATTGATATACCCCCTAAATCCACACCCACGTACACCCACCCCACCAGGTAGAGCCCTCTCGTCCCCACCCTACTCCCCTCTCCAAGCCTTGCCACCCACACCCACACACACCCACACACACACCACAACACACTACCACCACCACCCCTCCCCTTTCTTCCCCCTCCACCTCTTCCCCCTCCATCCCCCGCCCCCTCCTCCAACACATGTCCCGGATATTGTTGTTGTTGTTGTTGTTGTTGTTGTTGTTGTTGTTGTTGTTGTTGTCGGTGGTTGTGACAATGATGCTCATGTTGTGTGAGTTCCCCTAGGTCTTGTCCTCCCCCTCCCCCCCGCCCCCCCCCCCCATGCCGGTTCTCCGAAGGCCTGTGTGTGTGTGTGTGTGTGTGTGTGTGTGTGTGTGTGTGTGTCTGTGTATTATAACCCCACCGATCATCTCTTTACCGTCTACAACTGAGATGTGGTTCAGTGTGTTGTGGTATTATTATTATCATTATTATTATTATTATTATTATTATTATTATTAATATTATTATTATTATTATTATTTAGGTGTTGTGATCTCGTGCTCAAGGGTCGTTAAGTCATTCTCTAACGACAGAAGGCGTGGTTAAGTGGTAATCAGCGTCTACCACCTTTTAACCAATAGATAAAACCATTGTTAAGTAATCTTGAGACGATAGATATTCTGGAACATCTAAGTCTAATTGAGAATTTAGAAATCTATTAAGATCACTTAGAAGGCTTTTGAGATTAGTTACATGTCTTTAGAAATCAGTTAGAAGGCTTTTGAGATGAAATAGATGTGTTT